>NC_143543.1:3113523-3166023 GCF_031878675.1 Megascapheus bottae
TTCTCTCCCAAAGGTTAGGTCTCATCTACCTTTCTCACCACACCACATACATTGAAGGAAACTGTCCACACACACACACACACACACACACACACACACACACACACACACACACACGAGCTGGGAAAACTTCAGCATCCATAGTTTCACAATAAGCTCAAGCTATCTTTCTTCTGGGGTCAGATCCCCTAGAGAGAGCCTTTGTCTGAGGAATGTGTCAAAAATTAGCTCTCTCTTCCTGCCTCCCATCCTCCTCAGATTCTGAGTTTGTCCCTGTGCCAGTTTCCCACAGCACAACACAGAACCACCTAAAAATCTGAGGCCCAAGAAAAAAAGTATATATTTCTATATACCTACAGATTATAACTATATATTTCTTCAATAGATCTGTAACAGAGACATCTTTACATATAAACATATAAAAGATACACATATATAGCAAGACATAAAAAATACATACATACACACATATCTGTATCGATTAGTGGTCACAAATCAGATAAACTCTCACAAGGCTGAGATTTGGGGATGATGGTTTGACGCTAGCCCAGATATGAAAGTTTTTGAGACTCTTATCTTCAATGAACCAGCAAATAAAATAAAAATAAAATAAAAATGCCAAGAGTACAGGTATGGCTCGAGTGATAGAGTATCACCACCCTTGAGCTTACAAAATAAACTAAAATAAAATGCTAAGGGACAGTGCCCAGGCCTTAAGTTCAAGCTTGAGACACCGTATATATAAAAAGAATCGCTTAGGCTGGGAGTTTGGCCTAGTGGTTAAAGTGCTTGCCTAGCATGCATGAAGGCCCGGGTTCGATTCCTCGGTAGATAAAAGCCAGAAGTGGTGCTGAGGCTCAAGTGGTAGAGCTCTAGCCTTGAGAAAGTCCAAGGACAGTGCTCAGGCCCTGAGCTCACGCCCAGGACTGGCAAAAAAAAAAAAAAAAAAGAATCGCTTAATTATTAATTAATACTTAAGGATTTTTCTCAAAAACAAATCTCATGAAGTGGACATCTCACATCCTAAGAAAGCAAAGGGGTTCCATTTTATGTTTATTCTACGAATATGTTGTTCTCAGTTACACTGATTTCAATCTAAATATTGTAGCCTTTATCCTTCACTATCTCCTCCTCCTCTCTTCCAGAACCCCCTCCCCCCCAAAAAATAAAACACAGCAACAATTCACCCCTCAATCCAATAACATCTTTTCTCAGGTGCTGTTCTCACAGTAGGCAAAGAATGAGCCACTACCTCCACCATCAACCCCTCTACAGTTTCTTTAATTTAAAGTTACCACGGGAAGCACGAACAGAGACTTTCTATTAAGAGACTTGACCCCGAAGGGGCTCTCAGCTGAGGATCGAAGGGGCCAGTGATCAAATCTAAGGCAACAAAGTGTAGGTGGCTTTTTTACTCCTCCCAGCAGGAGGGCCACTGGAGTTCAGTGCTTTGTAGAACAGCAAGTCGGTTTAGGAGTAGTAGCCATGCAGGGAAGTCTTGCAAGGGGGTTGAGGCTTGAGATGAAATGCAGACAAGACAGATCAGTTGCTACTCAACTGAACAGTAAACCCAGAGGTTCAGGGAAGGAAAAAGTTTCCATGCAGTTCCTGCTTTAAGGCAAATTACCTGAAGATGGTGAGAGGGTTTATATTCTGATTAAAAAAACGAGTAACAAGACTACTACTCTAGTTAATAATGTACTAAGTAATCATAGAATTATAATAAATGAGGGAATGTAATCAATAGAGTAATAAATAAGAATGATTGAACTATGAGAAATACTATTTGGGGGAGTGCCAGTTTGGGGACTTGAACTCAGGACCTGAGCAATCTCCCTTAGCTTTTCCTCTCAAGGCTGGAATCTTTAGTGTGGCTTAATGACAGCATGAAAAGTAAGGAATGGGCTGAAGGCCCAGTATTAGCATAAAATAAGAAATAATAATGCACGATGTTGAAAATGAACTATACAACTTGTGGGTGAGGATGAGAAGGACAAACTGGAAAAGAACAAGGCAAGGATGACCAAAAAGAAATGTACTTAGTACCTAACTTATTTAACTGTCACCCCTGCAGGCATCACCTTTATAATAATAATAGAAACTAAATGATGATGATAATAATAATAATAAATGTTAAAAGCACATAAGAGAAAAATTACAATTCGGTCTTCAAAGTTTTTGTCTCTACCTACAGAGAAGGATAAAAATGTTAATTACTATAGAGCACTTGTATGAATAAAAGATAGAATTCACACTTCTACCAAATACAGCATCTTAATAAACCCACCCTGCCAGAGATCATTATAGAGATGTGAACCGAATCACTATTTTAAGGTGTTGCTCTCAGTCTCAAGAAAGTGATAGATTGTTTTCATCTTCCACTCAGAGGGAGTTGGAAGGGCAACGGAAGTCGTCACACATATTTATGATTAAAATCCAGAGTCCTCTGGGAGAGAGAAAGAAGCATTGGTAACATTTAGTGGACACCTATTTCCTAGCCAACCATGTGAGGAATATCACAAACAACCCATTCCCACAGTCCACCCAATGGGTGTCAATGAAAGAGAATGAAAAGTTCTAGTATTGGAAGTTCAACACTCCAAACAGAGTCTGGCAAAAGATTTTCCTAAATAGGCCCAAAATGACAAGGCCCAGAAGGTATTTCAACTTCTGGTTTCCAGTTGTACAGCTTTTCCTACATCCTGTCATACAGTGCTTTCTTCTTCCGGTTCCTGCCTGAGTGATTTTTCTTTCCATAGTCAGCTCTGAAGGCTTGAACCAGAATCAAGTATCTTCAGTGAACAGAAAATAGCTGATATCAAACTAGTGTCACCCCAAAAAATCTATGGTCCGTTATGCACAGCTCCTAAGCACAGAGCAGACCATGAAACCATGAAGTACTGAAATGGCATGTATGAACAGAAAAAATACCATCAAATCTTTGAGTATTTGTGTTTCTGTCTGCATCTTGAAATTTGTAAGGAAAGGGACAGATCTAAAAGTCAGTAATGCCACTTGCTTCACTTTTGCAAGTTTTTGTGTCTATGTGCCAGTCTTGTGGTTTGAACCCAGGGCCTGCACACTGTACCCTCATTCATGCAAGAGTGGTGCTGTACTAGTTGAGCCCCGGTTCTAATTTTATGCTGGTTAATTGGGGATCCAAGTCTCACAGACTTTCCTGCCCAGGCTGGCTTCAACCTGTGATTCTCAGATCTCAGTCTCCTGAGTGACAGGCGTGAATCACAATGGTTGAATTTTAGTTCTTTAATGGCTCCCTTAAATGTATTCCTTCTCCTCAAATTTCATCAATGTTTCGTTCCTATTAAATGTCATCTTTTAACTGTAAGTAGAACATGTCGGATTTGAATGGTAGAGAAACAAAATCCCTATGCATACAAATATCTCCCTTTCCATAGCTTTTCCTGAGACTTCTAATCTCCACATGTCTTTCCCTGAGGAATTAGATGATCACAAGAAACGGCAAAAATTCTAATATCATCTAGCTCGAGAATTAAGCCATCATGAACACCTTTTGAATTAATTAGCTTCTGAGTCAGAGTCTATACTTGGTGAATGAGGGCATTTAAAAAGTCTGCCCAAACCAAGCAAAAACAAATAAATAAACAAGATTTGTTATCACGGGTCCATTTTCAAATTAAGGGTTCTCAAGAAGAAAGCATTCAAGAGAATTTGAACAGTACAAAGGACAATCATTTGGGGGAAATAAGGCAGAATATATCCTCTTATTCATAGACAAGATTTGATAATTCATTCCATTTCAAAGATAAGATATTTGCGAAGTAGTCCCTCCAGAAATTTATCAATAGAATCCAATTACAGGTCACGAAAGCACCTTACTGTTTCCTACCACTTGAACCACATCTCTATTTCTGACTTTTCTTTGTTTGTTTGTTGGTGTTTACTTGGAGATAAGAGTCTCACAGACTTTACTAAATGGGCTGGCTTTGAACCTGAGTCTTTCAGAGCTATATCTCCATAGCTAGGATTACAGGCCTGAATCACAAATTATCTGAGTTATAGTCACAGGAACTTTTCATGCAACTCTTGGCTATGTGAAAATCATTAAACAGTCTCTCTCCATCCTAAATCCTTTTCACAAATTTGAGGGACAAATGACTGTTTAGTTATATCGCACGCCAAAAATGTGCAACACAGCCCCAAACTCACATTTGAGAATCATTACTAGTCCAAACCTCTAAATTCCTCACCCTCAAATAGGAAATGAAATTGTAGGAGTGATCATAATTGGATTAAGAAACATAATTCTTTAATTCATTCATCAAATTGAAACATTTGGAACAGTTTATTTAGAGTTGTTTAGACAGTTTTGTGTGGTGTTTTTTAAGATAAACCAAAGAGCCTCTCTCTGAAATAAGTTTCGAATCCCAAATCATTAACATATGAAATCCAAATGTAGATAATTTACAAACGAGTGTTTTAAAACAATGTTTGGAACCAAAAAAAAAGGGGGGGGTGCTTTTATTTGATTCACTATCTACAAATCCAAGTTCAGGATGTAGTTTATTTGAAGCAGACAGGCACTTTTCTTCGCCTTTAAAATAAATCTACATGTGCTCAGACTGAAAAAGAAACAGGCACACGTGTGTGACAGAATGCATTCAACTACAGGCCTCCCCAAATCACATTCCAGAATCTTCTCCGAACTCTTGACACTACAGTTGATCTGGCATTAGATAAATCCTCCAACTTACATCAATCAATCACAGTCGACAATTCCACCTGCCAGACATCTAAGGCGAATCTTGTGTGAACACTTTCAGGTATTGGAAAACGGATGTATTTTTGGAAATGATAAACCACAAATTTTGTCCAGTGATTTTTCCTTTTTTGGACTTTTAAGGCACTGTTTGCTTGTTTCTCAGTAAAAGACGGTACCATCTTGCAAGCATTACCCCGTATATTGAATTGCTTTATAAGAAAACATATTCTGGGCTAAAATATAACTCAGTGGCAAAGCGCTTGCCTAGCAAGTGCAACGTCCTGGGTTCGATTCCCAGGACCAAAAAAAGAAAAGACATACTGGGTTATTTACCAAATCAATTTGACAATTTTAAATTCTATATACAAGCTACTCAACCAGAATTGTTTTCCTGCCAGTAAGAAAACCATTGCAGGATTTCTGTCTTAGAATCAAAATATTTCTTCTTTTCCCATATTAAGTGTTTATGCTTTCAAGTGTGTGTCAGATTTGATCAATATTCCCCATTCCAAAAAGACTCCAGAAAAAGAAAAACAATTCAGATCCACAAGTAACAAACAAACAAATAAAAGCTCCTCCGATTGTTTGTGAGCAAGAATGTTAAGAGGGGAAAAGAGAGAGAGAAAAAAAGAATCAAGAAAGAATTTCAAGCTAGCCTGCTACTATATAATTAACACAAATAACTAAATAATTATGCACATCCCTTCCCACCCCCACAATTAAATGTTTTTAAACAACTCCTGTGATGAAAGTTGTACCTTTTAGGCAAACAAAAGCAATTTCTGACAGTGGAAAGATTTAGGTCTGTATTGCTTCAGTTTTTTAAAGCGATGCTTCTGATTTTTATCTTTATCGTTCTGAGAACCCGGCAGTGGATGGCATAATTTCAGAACTTCACAGAACTTTCAATGTAAGTCCTTAGGATTTTGCAATCATTGTGGCTGAATTTTATCAAGGCTTTGGCCTGAGAGCTATATTTAAATCAGAAACTTTGTTCCACAAACCTGCGTGGTATAGCAGGTTACTCGTCTATCTGAATGGACAGCCATTCTCTGACAGCTGAATTCCTTTAAAATTAGACAGAACAAAATTTAGTGATTGTAAAGGCTCTCATCCTCCTTTGAAATGCTATAAAAGTCAAACTTAGAAAGAAAAAAACCCAATAACTATTTCTGTAAACTTTCAAAACTATCTGGCCTTTATTCACCCCTGGCAAGAGAGATTTTAACTCCTGCACTAATCTGGACCTATCCATCTATCTATCTGTCTCTAGCTAACTATACTATATATTATATATTGCAGACTATATATTCTCCTCTGGTCAAGATGCATTTTAAGACTTAAATTGTTCTGTTGAATAAAAACCCCTGTGCCAAATGACCTAATGATAATTTCTTTGGAATGATAAGATTCATTTTTTACAAAAGAATTGAAAATGTAAATAAGGGGGGGGAAAGAGAGAAAAAGATAAAAGAAACGCTCCTCTGGTTTTTCTAATTGAAATGTCCCATGACTAATAAAATGCCCACATGCCTGCTTCACTGACTTGTGGGGGGGGGGGGATTTGTATGTGAGAGAGACAGACACAGACAGACAGTGGCAGAGAGACACAAGAGACAGGAAGACAGAGACAAAGAGAAACAGGGAAACAGAAAGAGACAGAGGGAGAGAGAGACACACAGAGAGAGTGAGAGACAGAGCGAGAGAGACACACAGAGAGAGTGGGAGAGAGAGAGAGAGAGAGAGAGAGAGAGAGAGAGAGAGAGAGAGAGAGAGAGAGAGAGAGAGAGAGAGAGAGAGAGAGAGAGAGGAGTCTTTAGATGTTTCCCCCGGGGTCAATCTACTTATAACTACGTTAGCTGCTCAATCCCCAAACACGAACGCGTGTCAACACTACTTCTTGCACACTACCATCCTGTACCAACCACAGCGCGCGTGCAAACCACCAACACCTCCAACACGGAGAATAGATTCAACCCTGATTTTTTTCTTTAAAATAAAATGACCCAACAACCTGTTTGCTTTGCAACTTCACATCCACCACCACCCCCCAAAAAAAGTTACCAGCAAGCAATTCAATTCCCAGACGCGCACGCTGGAAGAAGCCACCACCGCACGCGTGGCTGTGTGCGCGCGAGGGGGAGGGGGAGGGGGGACAGGGCTTGTTTCCAAGTAGCTGTCATCCATCTCCAACTGGGGGTGCACGGGAGAAAGAGGGGGGAGGGCGATTGGAAGAAGTTGGGGGGGGATCTCCGAGAACCCCTCCCCCTAAAACTCCAGAAACAGGAGACTTTGTTTGGGGAACACTGCAGGAAGAAGGATGCCAGAAAAACGAAAGAGACAGAGATTAGAAACAGGGGGTGCAGGGGTGATGGGAAAGGGGAGAGGCACCCCCAGGGGTTCCTCTTGGCACCCCCAAAAAGAGAGTTAAAGGCTTTGATGAACTTTTTTTAGGGGAGGGGGGATGGATGGATGGGATGGGGGAGGAGAGGGGTGTTGGGTTGTGTGTGTGTGTGTGTGTGTGTGTGTGTGTGTCTTCCTGTCTGCACCCTGGTCCGGGGTTCAGTCGTCCCCACCACCACCACCACCACCACCATCGGATCATCATCACCACCTTCAGCAAAACGCGGGGGGCCCCTCCCTGCCCCCCTCTCCTCCCCCCCTTCCTCCTCCCCACATGGCACGCAGGTTTCCCAGGCGCACACCAGAAAAGTTCTCCCCGTTTTCCCGGATGGATTTGGGGGTGGGTGGGGGGATGACTGACATTCAGGGTACCCCCCCCCAAAAGATCCCCAGCCAGCCAGCGCAGGAGGAGCCGTCGAGGACCACCACGTACCCCCAGCGGATTCCACCCCAGCGCCCCCAGATCGGGAAGGAAACACGGGGTCCCCCCCACCACCTCCTAGCGCTGAGTGCTGGAAGGAACTCGGGAACCCCCCCTCCCTCCCTCTCTCTCTCTCTTTCTCTCTCCCTCCCTCCTTCCTGCGCGCTCCGCCAGCAGCAGCCGGAGCCGGGAGCGAGCGCGGAGCCCCGCGCCTTTGGAGAGCCGCCCGCCCGCCCGCCCTCCGCCCTCCCTCCGCCCGCCCGCCCTCCGCCGCCCCGGGACGGAGCCCAAACTTCCACCGACTCGCAGCAGCCGATCGCGTTGCTTACCGACTCCGGGCAGCGGCTCCTTCGGGTTGGGCAGCGCGTGCGGGGCCGGGCACCGGGGTGGTGAGGAGGAGGAGGAGGAGGAGAGGGAGGAAGGGGAGAGGGGGGAGGAGGGGGAGCAGGGGGGATCCCCGCGGGGTGGGATTTCCTGGCTGGCTTCTGGAGCTGCTCGGCCCCCCCTCTCCAGCACACACACACACACACCCCTCCCTCTCCACTCTTGAGTGTGTGCGGTGCGTGTGCCAATGGGGGTGCGTGTGCGCGCGCGCGCGTGGCCCAAGCTCTGCCCCCGGCTCCTCTCTCTCCCTCTCTCTCTCTCTTTCTCTCTCTCTCAAGGACGAGGTGAAATCCCTTGGCTGGTCAGGAGGCGGCTGCACACACACACACACACACACACACACAACGCGGGTGCAAATAACAAAAGGGGAAAAGGAAAACACACACAAGAAGAAGAAGAAGACGTGGGAACAATGGGGGAGGCGAGGTCACCGCGGCCCCCGCCCCGGGGTGGGGGCGGGGAGGGGAGGGGGAGGGCAAAGGGGGGGAGGCCCTGGGGCTCCCCGACTGCCCCTGATCCTTTCCCTTCCCACCCCCGCCTCTCCCCACCAACCCTGAGTTAACCCCCCCCCCCGGGGGCCCGCCCTGACCTCGTTCCTGCAGCTCTGTCTGCCTGCCTGCCTGTCTGTCTGTCTGTCTGTCTGTCTTTCTCTCTCTCTCTGGAGCCCGGAGTTTTCTTCCCCTTCTAGTAACTGGGTTGTAAATAATGCTCCGATTGTCCATTGCCAAGCAGAGAAATGAGGTGCTGGGAATGTTGTTGCTTTAAAAAAAAAGAAATAGAAATAGAAATTAATATATATAATATATACTGCCCTCCACAGGGCCAGTGTGTGCGTGGTGTGTGTGTGTGTGTGTGTGTGTGTGTGTGTGTGTGTGTGTGTGTGTAGGGTTCAACTCCGGCTCCCCCCCTCCCCGAAAGAGAACACCCACCATCCAGGCATTCACAGTTGGTCAAGTAAGTCCTCTTTGTTATCCCTCTTGTGCTGCGTCCTGGGCCATCCGCCACGGAGGGGTTCTGCCTGTCTCCTCCGCCAACTCCACCTCATTTGCCAAGAGAGAGGTTGCCGGGTGAGGATTAGAATGGGGTTCTATAGAAAGCACCCCACTGGACTGGAGTGTCTGCTTGGATTTGGGTTGTTGTTGTTGTTGTTGTTGTTATTGTTTTGTGTGTGTGTGTGTGTGTGTGTGTGTGTGTGTGTGTTTGGGTTGTTTTGGTTTGGGTGGAAGCAACCCCTGCTCCCCCCACCCTGGATTCCAGCTATGCTCAAAGCACCCTGCAAAAAAAAAATTATACATATTATATATATACATATAAAAATAAAATAAAGCAAGCTTGGCTGGAGGGGTAGGGAGGGGGCAAAAAGGGGGTGCCAAAAAAGTTTTCTGAGGCTCTCTCAGGTTTAGCTCTGGAGTGGTTGAACTGGTTTGATTTTGTGCGAGTGATGCCAAAAAAAAAAAAAGCAACTTAAAAAAAAAATTCAAAGTACAAAACCCAAGCAGAAATCTATCCTAAATAAGAACCAAGGAATGCACTCTAGGATAAAAATCGGGGTGCTGGAAGGACTTCTGGAGCTTTGCAAAGCAATCGTGAGAAGCCCGGGAGGAGTTCGGTGGGTGAAGCTTAGAGTTTCAGTTTGGGGGTTCACTTAGGTATGTGGCTGGACAGCTCTCACGGCTCCCCCATAACACTTGGCCAATCTGACTTTCGTGGATTTAAAAAAAAAAAATCTCCTGACATCTTCAGCCCGTGGGGTGACCTGAGGCACTGAATGATTGGGGTGCAGGAAAAGCAAGAAGGGGTTCAAAGGTGATGGAGCAAGGAACCCCCCAAAAGAAACAATGCGAGGGGATTGTTTCTTTGGGTGATCCCTTCGAACTTTGCGGTTTCTCCTTCCTCATCTCTAACTCACCCCTTCTTTTCCGGAAGCGCATGTATTGATTGCCTGTATCTCTGGACCCCACACAGAGTTTTTCAGAATTTCAACACCACCACTTCTACCCTCAGGAGATTCAGGGCAGCCAGGCTGGGGGAGGGGGAGGGAGGACACAACTTTTCAAACACAGATGTCCCTGACTTTGCTGTGACCGCCACACAGTAAGCAAATAAAATTACTTTATGCAAGAATCACTTAATCACTTACAATGCATTCACCTAGAAAAGTGACAAATCAAATCTGGCCCTTTAATCCCCAATAATTTGTTTTTAGCTGGGGATTTTTAATACCTGAGATTGTTTTACACTTGTCTAGGGGTGGAGGGGGGAAGGAAGTGTTTGACAATTGATTACTTGCTACTTGTGTTTTATTGCTTTACTTATTTCTTCTAAAAATGGCAGACACACCTTTTCCGTGGAGGGAAAGTGAGAAATGCAAATCTTCATAACTCAAGGCACAAATTTTCAAAGTGGAAGCAGTGATGAACCACTCTCACACACAAAAAAAAAAACGAAATAAAAAACTTCCACTTCTACAAATATTTGATAGCACAGAGCCCCGTAATTAAGCAAATAATCAAAGAAGCTTCGAGGCGTTCATGAGAGTTCTAAATTATCATCCGCCACAAATTTATAAGTAGCATAATCAGTTGCTGCATGTTACAGAACTCAGAAAATGGCAACCTAAATGTGTACCCTTAAACAATTTTACTTCATTTTTCTAAGCATGTAATGAGAGACACACTAGCTAATAATAATAATAATTCAAAATAATATCTAAACTGCTGGATTGATGAATGTAGCCCCCCTCCTCTCTCCCCCCTCCCTCCCTCCTCTGTGTGTGTGTGTGTGTGTGTGTGTGTGTGTGTGTGTGTGTGAAATCCTTCAAATATTTATTTTCCTCAAACTTCCTTGCTTTCAGGCTTCAAGTCAAAAGTGCTTTCAGATTTAGTGTAAGAACTCACTAATGACTACATTTTATTTTGAATTTAATGTTATTTTTTATTCTAAACAGTTTTTGGAGTTTGCCTCTGGTTCCTACTTGTAATCCTAGCTCTTCAGGACACTGAGCTATGATGATTAGAGTTCAAAGTCAATCTGGCCAGACAAATTTGAAAGTCTTATCTCTAATAAACAAGCAAGGAGAAAACTGGGCTTAAGTGGTAGAGTACTGGCCTTGAGTGAAAATGCCAATTAAGAGCATGAACTGCTGAGTTCAAGCCCCATTTAGAGTTTTGGGCATATGTCAAATATTGTATTCGTGTGTGTGTGTGTGTGTGTGTGTGTGTGTGTGTGTGTGTGTGGTCCTGGGGCTTGAACTCAGGGCCAAGTCCCTGTCCCTGAGCTTTTATGCTCACTCTACCACTTGAGCCACAGGGCTTCATGTGTGCTTTTTTGAGTGGTTCCTTAAAGATAAGAGTCTCACAAACTTTCTTGCCCAGGCTGACTTTGAACCCCAATCCTCAGATCTCAGCCTCCTGGTTAGCTCGGATGACTGGTGTGGACCACCAGCTCTCCCACGGGTTTGGTACTTTTTAGGGATATATTTGTGTCTCTTTCCCATCACTGACTTGCAAACATTGTTGCATCTCAGTTTGGCACAAGAGAAAGGAAAGCTCAGAGGGGTTAAGTGATTGCCACAGGGCTTTGAACTTCTGGAGTGGCAAAGCCAGGAAGGAAATCAGAACTTGTCCAGTGTCAAGTATGGCTGGTAATTAGAACAGATTATATATTATTAGTTATACATTAGTTATATATTATAGTTATGTACAACATTGTATGTAATATGATATTTAATACATTGCCTATATAGCATATTATATGTAACATACACATATCATATGTAATATACACATTTAATATATATGTAATATATTATACCTGTAACATATGTAATGTATTATATATGTACTTCTACATCTATAGTATACAGTGTATATAATATGTGTACATGTATAATACCTTGTCAAATAGGTAAAATCAGGGGTTCTCACAATAGTGCAATCATTGTCCTTACCGCACGAAAGCAGTGGAGACATATATGTTTCAAATGATGAAGCATCCACCTTGAATCAAAACCAAAAAACAGCCAAACACAGAGCACAGGAGCCCTGAGTTCAAGCCCTAATATGAGCACAAAAAACAAAACAACAGAAACAGTACACAAACCCTCATTCATTCCCCTACCCTCTCCCAAGGAGTTACATAATTTTATTCTATCATTTTACAGGTAAACAAGCATGGAGCCATTATATAACGGTTCCAGAGCAGATAACATGCCATTAGCAGACTTCATAGCTTGTATTTAGAGACAACATGTACACCCTTAACCCTTTTTTACTCTTCTACCTTTTCACTCTACTTAGATGCACACGCACATTCATGTACAATCTGTATTCATGAGCAGGTTTATACCCTATGTGCCTAACACTGAACTTGAAATGGGCCCAAGAGAGAGTTTCCCTTCCAATCAAAGGTTTCTAAGCTCAGGGACAATGCCCTGAGTTCAAGCCCCAAGACTGGCAAAAAAAAAAAAATCTTCTACTTATTTCCAAATACCAGAGTCCTACTAGGAAATTTTTATTCAGTCTTTGACTCATGTATATTAACATGAAATTCATATTGGTTTTATGTGGTGTTAAAAGTAGGAAGAGAAGGTATTTAGATTTCTCAAGGGGGAAAAAAAGAGATTTCTCAAGAGAGGAGAAAATTAGAGAAATACAGTCTTCATTTTTTGATCATACACTAGAATATTAGGGAGTATTTCTTTATTATGTATTTATTTGGGCTATTTATAGAGAAGAGAGGTTTGGGGCAAGATGCCAGCAACTCACATGTATAGGAGGTGGAGAATGGAAGGATTGTGCTAAATAATAGCAGGAAGCTCTGGGTTGAGGTTTCTACTCACACCAAAATAATAATAATAATAATAATAATAATAATAATATAACACGTGCAAAATAGAGAGCATGGTTGAGTTGAAAAGCATCTGTCTAGCAAGTACAAAGTTCTGGGTTCAAAACTCAGTACTACCATTAAATTTTTTAAAAATCAGATTATCTTTCTGTGAGTATAAGAGAAAGCTCAAGAACTGTTGTCTTGGTCTGCTAAGGGTCTCGTGTTATGCAGTCATGGCCCATGGTAAAAAAAAAAAATAATATGTGCAGAAAAGAAAGAAAGAAATAGAAAAATGAGAAGCAATCTTGCTTTATAACAATCCATTTTTCAAGAAGCTAATCAAGACATTTATCCGTGGGGCTCCGCCCACCAACCCAGCCACGCCCCCAAACACAGAAGCCCCGCCCCCTCACACCACAACACTGAGAATTAAGATAGAAATTAAGAATAAATTCATTCCATCGCCAACACGAATAAACAAAAGAACCTGTGGCTGGAGAGGCAGAGGGAAATTTGGGTGATGTGAGAGATCGGATGTGTCACTGTAAAAGTGATACATTATGCACTTTTTCTTCTTAAGTGAGAGTCAATTTGTTTCACAAGAGATAAATATCAAGTATTGATTTAAATTGAGAGATTAAGGATTTACACACTGGCAATCCCCCCAAGGAGCCTTAAAAATAGGTTCTAAGTATCCTATCTACCAGAATAATTTGTGTATCCCATGATTCTTGGCTTGTTTGTTTTCCTGTGCTGGTATTGGGGTTTGAACTCAAGGCCTGGACATTGTCTCTTAGCACACTCTGCCATAGAGCCACAGCTCTACTTTTTGGTATTATAGTGGTTCGTTTGAGATATGAGTCTTATAAGACTTAGCTCTCTGGGCTGGTTTAGAACTGTGATCCTCAGATCTCAGCCTCTGGTGTAGCTGGAATTACAGGTGTGAGCCTTGGATATCTAGTTCCTATTTAAGTACTTGTTACTTCTCTAACTAAGCTCTGCGTACACATCAAATTTCACAACTGAGCTTCTTCTAAATCAGCCGAAGTTAACCAAGCATTTCGAGATTCTCTTCCTTTGTTCCTCTTTCTAAATAGGCTTACACATGAGAGGGTGAGATCTGAGGATCATGGTTCGAAGCCAGCCCAGGAAGAAAAACAATCTACGATTCTTTTTATCTCCAGTTAAACACCAAATGCCAGAAATAGACCTGTGGCTCAAATGTTAAAGTGCCAGCCTTGACCAAGAAAGCTCAGAGACAGTGCCAAGGCCCTGAGTTCAAGCCCCAGTCACATATACGCACACACACACACACACACACACACACACACACACACACTGATTTTTCTCTAAGTTATTGTTGAAGAAAGGAGAAAGAACGGACAGCAATTTCTCTCTGATATTCCTAATCCTTCTAATATCTGAGATCCAGATATTCAAACAATTAACCACACCTACCATATACCTCTTTCTACAAATTGAAAAATATGGGCTGTACCTCGCAAATCCCTCACACTAAGCTCTTACTGGAAAAAAGAAATAAACTTTGAAAGCCCTATTACGGATACATATGTTTCCATTTAAGAACGACTATGAAATGGAGTGTTCTTTTATTTAAACCTTCCCCTGTGGTTATACAAATTAAGGAAGAGGAATACAATATTAACAGCGGACAGCCAGACTAAACCCAACTGGTTGAAAACATTTGGTAAAACCGCCAACAATGGTTTTTGTCACTGAAGTCAAACTGAAATGTGAACCAGCTTACCCATTTAAAACAAAAAAAAAAATCCAGCTAGCTGCAGGTGGCTCACGCCTATCATCCCAGCTACTCAGGAAGCTGAGATCTGAGCATACAGGTTCAAAGCCATCCTGAGCAGGAAAGTCCATAACACTGTTCTCTCCACCACCAAGAAACTGGAAGTGGTGCTGTGGCTCAAAGTGGTAGGGCACTAGCCTTGAGCTCAGGGATGCTGCCCAGGTACTGAGTTCAAATCCCACAGCCAACAACAACAACAAAAATTTAGAAAAATAAGCCGAGCTGAAGAGCTTAGAGACAGAGCCCAGAGTTCAAACCCCACAACCAACCAACAAAGGAAAAAGAAAAAGCTCAGGGACAGTGCACAAGCCTGGAATTCAAGCCCCAGAACTCACACACACACACACACACACACACACACACACACACACACACACACGGTAAAAGAGATTTACTGAAGTTCGTATTATATCCGTGTCACACAGTCTGTGTACATGTCGTCCCATTTTCTAATGGTACTATACCCTGTGGACTAGTAATATCATACCACAGCCAGCCCCTATGACGTCACACCCCAGCCCTGTGACGTCACGCCCCACCCCTGCTCCTTTAGCTAGAATGGACCATAATATTACAGTGTACATCCTCTTCTATTCTCCATATCTCCTCTTCTTGAAAGTTATAGCTCTTCCCTGTGCTTCTCCTTAGATTTTACAAGATCATCTCGGACGCAATGCATAAAAATAATCCTAAACACTCGAAGTTAATTAATGGGGTGCCAGTGCCATGTGAGAGTGGGGCTCCAAAATTGAAATCAACGCCTACATGTTTACTTGTTTGCTTTGGCATTTTCCCCCAAGGCCACATTCATGCTCGAGAGAAATAAAAACATTCTAGGCACTCAAGAGAATATGAGGATATTTCCATTTCTACCCAACAGAAGGTATAGGGGCTAAGGATTCTTTGTAACTTCGCTATCATTCTCCAGGGATAACTAATTTGGGTGTTAATTAATTAATTAATTAAGTGCCGTGCTCTAAGGTAAGTGCCAGTGGCATACACCTGCAAGCCTAGCTACTCAGGAAGCTGAGATAGGAGGATCCTGATATGAAGTGAGCCTGGGCAGAGACACATCTGAGACAATCTTACTTCCAGTGAGCCAGCAAAATGCTGGAAGTGTAGGTATGGCTCAAGTGGTAGAGCATCAGCTTTGAATGTCAAAAACTAAGCAAGAGTGAAGCCCTGAGTTCAAACCTCAATATCCCTCCACACGAAAAGCATGTCATGTTACGAACCAATAGAGAATATTAAACTGTGGCTATTTAACATGGATGGATATTAAAATGGTATCATTTAATATTCATACCAAGCATTCTTAATATTAAATATTAAAATTAGACTCAATCATGAAGACAAAGTATAAACTATTGTTACAAATGATATCCGATTGCCAGGATAAAGAGGGACCTAATTATTTAAAACACTTTATTATAATTATTTATCTTGATTTATTTTCATGACTGCTCTAATCATTATACATGAATTTTCTCATTTGATTCCCCCCCCCAATGATCCTGAGGTAATTTCTGCTGCTGTTTTTGTTTTTACTGTTGTTGTTGTTGTTGTTACTTTTATTGTAAATGAAGGGGTGGATTAATTCAGCAATTGTCAGCTGGACCACTTTCACACTGACTGTAAATACTGCAAGCCAGTTGTTTAACTTCAGAGCAAGTTAAATGGACTGCCTCAAGTCTATCTCCCAGGCTTTCATAGTAGCTAACACATTCATCTTTCAAATGTTGAATTTCTTAGCAGGCAACGCAATGGTTTTCCACACTCTGAATTTCCCCAACTGAGAATTCCACTAAAATACTCCACTCAGCCATTATCCAGTAAGCTATAGCAGCGATTCATCAACTGGAGTTCTAACACCATGAAGATAATAAGCCTGATTTCTTGTCTTCCCAACAGCCATTCAGCTATCTGAAGAATAATTCAAATTAATTTGCATCATCCCCAAATTATTTCTTCCCCAGGCAGATTGTTCTGGTTCAACCTTTAGAAAATGGTTGAGCCAAAACTTGCTCCCTTTTCAAGACAGTCTCCAGGTTGTCTGTTTCCCTCAGCTCACCCAAACTGACCCTAAACAGCTCCCCAAAACCCCACTAACACCTCCCTCTTTCAAGCTGTTATGGGTTAGCCATCACACTCAAAATGGTAGATTGGCTTTCTCTGGAAATCTACAGGTCATGGTTGTAGAAGTACCGGCAAGTCATGTTCTTCTCAGCCTGTAGAAATGGAACTGTGTTTGTGTGTGTGTATGTGTGTGTGTGTGTGTGTGTGTGTGCGCATTCATGTGTACACAAGTGAAACAGATTCAGAGAGACAGAAACAGAGAGGTGGAGAGAGCAAGATGGGAGATTTCAATGTCCAGTAAATATGTTTTCATTTTTCTTGGCAAGTCCTAGGGCTTGAACTCAGGGCCTGGGCACTGTCCTTGAGCTTTCTCGAGGCTAACACTCTACCACTTGAACCACAGCTCCACTTCTGGCTTTTCCTGTTATGTGATAATAAAGAATTGAGCCCTGGGCTTCATACATGCTATGCAAACATGCTACCACGAGGGCAAACTCCCAGCCTGGATAAGTAAATATAATTATATTAAAATTTCATGCAGCACCACTGAGCCCTTTTAGGTAGATGTTGGAATCTGATTTTGTTAAAAAAAAAAAAAAGATTTTGTAGATTTTAATTCTAGTGTACATGAAATTCTATCTCCCAAACTTATGCTCAAATACAATTGTATAAACTTCCATTTACATATTCATCTAAGAAGACTCTAAACCAACCAATCATGGTTTGAATCCCATGGGTCCATTGATTTTCCTTCTACACACAACTTTCTGCTTTGGTATTTGTATAACTCGATTTTAATATCTTGGATACAAATATTAATCAAACACAAAGATATACCAGCTCTCATTCTTGGCCCTGTTTTTGTTTAGTCTCTTGCAGGAGCCAGGAGTTTGAGTTTTTTCAGGAAAATTCTATCTGGATCCTGCATGTTTACAAACATAGACAGCTGATCTCTACTTCCTACAGCTACCTGGAAAAATGGACGCTGGCGACTCACGCCTGTAATCCCAGCTACTCAAGAGGCTGAGATCTGAGGATCACAATTTGAAGCCAGCTAGCTTCAATAGCTGTGAGATTCTTAGCTCCAATTAATCACCTAAAAAATCAAAAATAGCACTTTAGCTGCAAAGTGGTAGAGTGGTAGTCTTGAGCACAAAAGCACAGGGCAAACACCCATGCACTGAGTTCAAGTTCTACAACTGACAAACAAGCAAAGCCAGAATTCCTCATAAACAGGGTTTATTTTTGGTGTATTTTGAATGCAAGTTTCATTTCCTCCCACTTAGCTATTGTCTATGACTGAGTCCACTGAGGTTGATAGGGGACTAAATGAAGAAACTGAGTCTTCCAAAACTGCCTACCTAGCATTAAACCAGGATTCCAGCCAAATGGCCTAAGATACTCAAGATGATAAAGCGTTGCTGCATCATCAATGACAATTATTTTAGTTTATTTATTTATTTTGTCATGGAGCTTGAACTTGGAGTCTGGGCGCTGTCCCTGAGCTCTTTTATTCACTGTACCACCTTGGCCCACAGTACCACTTCTGGTTTTCTGCTGGTTCATTAGAGATGAGTCTCACAGACTTTCCTGCCTGGCCTGGTTTTGAACCATGATTGTCTCAGTGAATGTCTCAGTCTCCTAAATAGCTTGGATCACAGGTATGAGCCACCAGTGCCCAATTACCAGCGGTAATCTTAACACATGTAAAAATGAAGTCTCTATCTCTGAATATCTATGCACGTATCTGGAGTAATACTGATATCCACCTCGAAATCTGTAGCCATCCATCGAAACAGGTAGACATAGCCATATGAATATAGAAGCATAGACATACAGATATATTTGTCACCACAAGTAGGGTATGAAAAAGGGGGGAATATGTTTATTTTTACAACTGTACAAATCTCCATTTCTCGTCTCCTGTTTTTCTTCCATTTTACCTTTCCTCAATATTTTATTCTTCTTTTTTGTGCCCTTCTCCTCTTTAACTCTTTTGGCTCTCATCTTCTCTATCTTCAAACAACCACCCCGCTAGTCTCCTTCTATGTAGGCTTCCAGCACTGGTTTATCCATTGCTGTTCAATCACCAAATCTGTTCATCTTTAAGTCCTCAACTCTTTGATTCACAGCTGTCTTTTTCGTCCTGTTCCTCTTATTTTATGCAGTCTTCACTTGTTCTAAGAAGAACCAGCTCTCAAACAACAAAGCGAGTTTATTCTCGAGTGAAAGGTCAGGAATTGATATTCAGGACATTGAAAACTTTGACTGAACCATAAAATAGACAGTGCCAGGGCTACTGCATGTAGGAAAATAAAACAAACCAAGAATAGAATGGGCTTGTTTCCATTTCTCCAAGTTCACGTCTGTAAGCATCATTTTATGTGGTCATATGCACATACCTTTTGAGCCCTTGTGATCCTCTCCTAAGAATATCCTCTTCCTTTAGTCTCACTGTGTGAATGTTTATAAAATCCTGTTTAATTTATCAGGCCCAAGTATAATTTTTGCCTTTTACTAGCCTTTGGAGTTACTCGTAGATTTATAGGCACATTCTACTTTTTGTAAATAAGGGAAACCATGCAACCTATGTTCCTTTGGGTCAGCTTACTTCACTTAATGTAATTTTTTCCTCCAAGTCTTTCCATTTCCTTATGAATGTCATTCTTTCTGATGGAAGCATAGGACTCCATTGAGTGTATAGAAGGCATTTATTTGATCCATTCATCCACTAAGGGGCATCTGGGTTGATACCAAACCTTGGCTATAGTAAACAATGCTGCAGTGAAGATGGTTGTGTTTGTGGCTTTAATACGGCCAGGTCTGTGGCTAAATGTCTAGGAGTGGGATTGCTGGATCCTAAGGGATCTCTAGGTTTAGGATTTTGAGGAGCCTCCATACTGCTTTCCAGAGTGAATGGACAAGTTTACACCCTCACCAACAGTGCAGTCGTGTTCGATTTTGGCTACATGCCTGCCAGCACCTGTTATTTTTAGTTTTCTTGAAAATGGCCATTCTAACCGGGGTGAACTAGACTCTCAGTGTAGTTTTGATTTATATTCCCTTTATGGCGAGAGATATGGAATATCTCTTTACGTGTCTATTGGCCATTCTTCCTTCTTCTGCTGAGAAGTCTCTCGTTAAGTACTTAGCCCATTTATTAATCAGGTTGCTGTTTCTTTAAGGATTTGTTTTGGTGGGATTTAATTTTTTTTGAGCTCTAAGTATATTTTTGATGTGAAACCCAAGAGATTTTCTTTTTCTTTTTTGTTTTACTTTTTGTGAGATTTTTTCCCCCTGTTTTCCCCCTTTTGTCGTCACTAGTTTTGATTTTTGTACCTTTTCTTTTTCAAGCCTGGGGCTTGAACTCAGGGCCTGAGCACTGTCCTTGGGTTTTCTTCAAAGATAACGCTCTACTACTTGAGCCACAACACCACTTCTGGCTTTTCTGTGTGTGTGATACTGAGGAATCGAACCCAGAGCTTCATGCATGCGAGGCAAGTACTCTACCACTAGGCCATGCTCTCTGCCCATGATTTTAAAAATTAATGGGGTTGGCGGTGACTGAGGCAGGAGAATTAATTTGAGGGCAATCTGGACTATAGTGTCTTTTTCAAAAGCAAACATGACAACAAAATATTCTCTTTACACACACACACACACAGTTGAACTGAAATATCAATTTTAGATTAAAAAATGTCTTTTCCTCCACCCCAGGGGAAGCATATCTTACAAATATTTTCATATTATTAAGAATTATTTTCACAGTACTTCAAATTATATCTACCTGAAATTCAATTGAACTGGATTGATGGTATTTTCTCTGACAGACCTACAACCACTACATTTGTTCTCTTTTCTTAGCGAATAAATACTCAGTGAATCACACAGGACATATTAAATAGCATAGTAGGCAAAGGTGAAAGACATGGGCTGTATATTAAATCAACTCAATTTCTACCCTCAAGTATTTCACAAGCTGAGAAGTTTTTAAAACGATGAAGAAATGAGAAAGCAATACAAAATGGCATAGAATTAAATGTTACACTCCTCCTGAATAAAAGTATACTGTAAATTCATATATTGATCAGGTAATAGAGCTCAAGAATTGGTTCTGGAATGGAAAACGTGGTAGATGATGGAGAAAACACATATGCTGAATAAAGTACAGAAAAACAAATGGTCCCAGCCACTCCCCCATGCTTTCCTGCCAGTGCTGTTTGTTGTTATTGTTTTCATTTTTTGCTTTTGTTTTGTGGATCATGGGGCTTGAACTCAGGGCCTAGGCGCTGTCTCTGAGTTTCTTTGACTCAAGAGTGGCGCTCTACCACTTGGGCCACAGCTCCACTCGCAGTTTTCTAGTGGCTCCTCTGGGCTGGCTTTGAACTGTGATCCTCAGCTCCTGGTGTCCTGACAGGCATAAACCATTGGCACCCAGATTACCTCTCCCTTTTTTCATCTTATTAATACTTGTGCCTATTACTTCACATACAATACACAACCACAACAACTATGAAAACTGTAATTGAAGTCAGGCCTCTGTAGTTCACACCTGCAATCCCAGCTACTCACAAAGTGAAGTCCTGAGAACCGAGGTTCAAAGGCAGCTGGGGAAGAAAAGTCTGAGAGATTTCACCTCCAATTCACCAAGCCAAAAAGCGGCACTGAAGCTATGGCTCAGATGGTAGAGTACCAGCTATGAGGGAAAAAAAAAAAGTGCCAAGTCCAAGGCTTTGAATGTAAGCCCTAGTACTGGCTTGAACTCAAAATTTTGCTCTGAAAATACTCAAAATAGTACTCAAACTTGGAAAAGGAAAGACTCTAGGAGAAGAAAAGAAAAGGGATTTTTTTTTCCTGGTTTACACTGTTCTTCTCACATTGATTAAAGTAAATAATCGTTGATAAGGTCATAATAGCTATAATAGACAGAAAGTCCTATTCATACAAAAATCAATTACATATGTGGTTGTACACATCTAATTCTTTTTAGATGCATATTATTTTGCTTCTGGACTATAATAAACATCTCGAGTGAGGCATGACCTCACTATCATTTGATTTAATGTATACGGGAGTTAAATAACGCAGCTCAGGTTTTCAAATAACTGCATTTGTATGGTAATATGTTTACAAGATTGTGATAGTTATTTATGCAGTCTTGATCTATTTGGGATTGTTGTTTGTAAATGTTTGTTCTGTCCATGGCAAAAATTTCTTTTCCATGATGTCGTCAGTCTCAGAAAGTCTTTGTTGGTTCTGTTTGGAAAATCTCCAAGTTGTGCAAATGGACAAATGAAACAATGAACGCTCTTCAAAAGCATGTGTGTCTGCACAGTCACGTAAAATTTAGGATCAACACAAAGGTATTCTTTGAAGTTTATTCCACTTGCATTCATACAAGAGAAGGCTTTCCCATAAAAAGTTGTACTCATTTAGTACACACACACACATACACACACATACATACACATATATTTTGCTACTTTGCCTTCTAGCATTTTGAAATAAAGCAGAATCTTCCAGTCAGGGACAATGAAGTAGAGATGATGTATTAGTTTCAGATTAGTCTCAGTGCCAAGGGTTTTGTTGTTGTTGTTTGTTTGTTTAAATTTCCCCAGCTTAGGCATCTCAAGGGCAGAGCCTGTGTCTGAATATCTTCGAGATTTCTTCAGCATTTACCCATCCTTTAAAACCACAAGGGCAGAATAATTCAAAAGATATCATTAGGCCCGGGAGTTTGGCTTAGTGGTAGAGTGCTTGCCTAGCATGCACAAAGACCCGGGTTCGATTCCTCGGTACCATATACATAGAAAAAAAGCTAGAAGTGGTGCTGAGGCTCAAGTGGTACAGCTCTAGCCTTGAGAAAGTCCAAGGACAGTGCTCAGGCCCTGAGCTCAAGACCACGACTGGCAAAAAAAAAGATACAGTTAAAAAAAAGATATCCTTAGTTCAATGAGAAACTGAGGTTTCTGGTTTAAAATAAAAGGGCATAGTACTGTTTTCGAATCATTGCAGAAAATATTACTTTATGGAAATTATCCTCACACAGCAAAAAAAACCTTATTTACTTTTTTTATGAACCATCACAGATCTCCCAACATATTCAGACAGAACTATATTTTATTTTAGAAAATGATTAGGATTATGAAAAATATGGTTGATGTCATCAGACATTTGTCTTACAAATGATATCTCCTTTTTATTTTCTGCTGGACTAATTATTCTGCATGGTGATTAGGGTTTTTCATATTCATAGAAATAACTGAACAACTGACCTAATTGCACTGTTAATTATAATTATGACATCTCATCTGTTTGGCAACTGGTTATTTCTAACCAATTATTTTGATTATCTTCTAACAACCAAATGAGATTGACTATTCTGCAATTCAAACTATTTTTTCAGAAGGTCTAAAGTAAACAATAATAATAATAATAATACTTGTCTTCTTTACTTGGAATTTATAAAAGGAAAAAAATTCTTTACCATGTAAAAATAGTGTAAAAGATCATATACTGATAAAGAAGAAATTCTAAATTTTAAAAAGTAAAATTTAAAAATGAAGATAATAATGAATTGATTTTTGCCAGTACTGGGGCTTGAACTCAGAACATAATCACTGTCCTTTGGTATTCTCAAGGCTAGCATTCTACCATTTGATCCACTGCACCAGCTTTCTCTATTCTGTGGTACCAAGGAATCGAACCCAGGACTTAGTAAGCACTCTACCACTAGGCCAAACTCCCGGCTCAACAATGACATTTTTTGAAAATAAAAATTTTATTGATGGCCGGTGTGTTGGCTCACACCTGTAATCCCAGAAACTCAGGTGGCTCAGATCTAAGGATCGAGGTTCAAAGCCAGCCTGGGCACAAAAGGACCTGAGACTCTTATCTCCAATTAGTCTCTAAAAAACAGGAAATGGGGCTTGGCTCAAGGATAGGGTGGTAGTCTTGAGCTGAAGAGCCTGAGGACAAGACCCAGGCAAAGTTCAAACCCAATGACCCCCCACACACACACACATACACACAAAAAAAAAATATTGATGAGAATAAGCCATTCAGAGAGATGATAGGAAGATACTCTCCAAGAACCCCATACCTTCTGACACTTTTGAATAATACTAGCACCACATGTAATTTGATTTATTTGTGATTCATATAATAAGCATTTACAAATCTACTTAATTGTTCCACTGTCTTTTAGTATATATATATATATATATATATATATATATATATATACCCTGAAAAAAGAAAGAAGTGATTTGCTTTCTCACTCAAAAAAAAAAAAAAATCAGACAACCAAATATCCACCCCAATTGACTGAGATTTAAAAGCACACGGTACATTTTTTAGAAGTATTGCAAAAGGTATCATTTTATGTAAATTATCCTTACACAGCTAAAGCAAATTTACTTTTCTCTCTCTTTTTTCAAGCAACCCCAGATTTCCCAACATTTTTAAGACAGGATTAGGCAAGAACAATAAGTATTTCCAACCTTTATTTTTTTAATGTAGATTTTCAAAGCAAAACTTTCTCTGGTGATTTATTTTATTTTTTGGCATCTGTTGTGTTATATTATTTAATTAACCTGGACTCAAAACCAAACAAAGACAACTTGTGTTGCCTTTAAATCTTGTTTGGATGATTAGGTGACATTTTAAAGATAGAAGAAGAGTCCGCCCTCTAGTGGAAAGAGTAGGATCATGGAAAAGAGGATGGAAATAATATCAGGACTTAGAACACAGCTGCATGCAAATAAAGGAAATACATCTTTGGTCAGTGCAATGTCTCTCTAATCTGGAAGGGGAAAAATTGCAGAATCTAAATTCATTTTGGTTTCCAGCCAAAAGCTTTAAATCATTAAGTTTCATATATATATATATGTTATATACATATATATAATAATTACATATAACACATATTTATATTAAGTCAAAAGCTAGACGTTGGTGGCTCATGCCTGTAATCCTAACTATTTATTACGACTTAATAGATTTTCATTTTGAATGACTAAATTTTTGAACTCAGAACCTTGAGTTTGGTCAAGTTCTCTACCCTTTTAATCACACTCTGGGGGACTTGTGTTGTCTTTTCTTTAGCAGGGTTTTGTGTTTTGGCGAGGCCAATTTGGGACTCTGATTCGTCTCCATCCACTGTTGGAGAAGTTGACATTCCAGGCATGAATCACTTTTCCAGTAGGTCAGAGTTGATTGACAGGCTTAAATGTGTTTTGAAATCTTTGAAAGCAGGACAAATCTTTACTTGTTCTTACAGAAACATAGCCAGCGGCAGCTTGCATTTTTTTTTCTTGCATGAGAAAATTAATAACACTATTTTCCCACATTTTGCAGCAGCATCAGTGAGTTGCAGTGTTTGGAATTGTTCAGGTCTCCACTTTGATCGCCTTTCCCTTGATCAGATTCACTTCCCATTTATTAATGATTGATGTGTGGGTGTTTCTCAACAGGGTCAGGAGTTTGCTTAAGTATGTGCAAGCATGGCAAAATGTTCACTAGTGAAATCAGAACCATCAATATTAAAACACCAATTCTCAACTGGTTGTAGAGGCCTTCTTAAAATGGGCAGTTTTGCTCATTTTCTTATTTTGGAGGCCTTATAAGTCTGCTTATAACAAATCTTAAGGAACAAGTAACTACAGTATCTATGATTTGCTAAGGGTGGTTCAGTGAATACATATTCATTATTTATGTAATAATGATGCATTATTATTAATATATTATATAATATATAATATGTATTATATATTATCACATAAGTTATATATGAATATATTCATATATGTTAATTTCATGTGTTATATAATATGTGATATATTTATAATAAATTATATATGACATATAAGTATATATCATATATGCTATATATTTGTATAGCATATATTATATATTCTCATATGTAAATCTATAGTCGCCTATAGTCACCTATAGCCTCCTTGGCACAGGTCGAAACTTTCTTAATAAGGACCAAGAATCACAACAAATCAGAGAAAGGCTGGATACGTGGGACTGCATTAAACTGCAGAGCTTTTGTATGGCAAAGGACATAGCTAGTAAACTAATCAGGAAGCCTACAGAGTGGGAGAAGATCTTCACTAACCAAACAACGGACAAAGGCCTCATATCTAAAATATATCAACAATTCAAAAAATTGAATCACTCCAAAACTAACCTCCAAAGTAACAACCATCCCATTAAAAAATGGGCCAAAGACTTAAAGAGAGTCTTTTCTGAAGAAGAAACAAAAATGGCCTATAGACACATGAAGAAATGCTCAACATCTCTGGTCATAAAAGAAATGCAAATCAAAACAACTCTAAGATTCCACCTCATTCCAGCTAGAATGGCCAGGATCAGGAAAAGGAATAATAACAGATGCTGGAGGGGATGTGGCCAGGAGGGATCACTACTACACTGTTGGTGGGAGTGCAAACTCGTTCAACCACTATGGAAAGCAGTGTGGCAGTGCCTCAAAAGGCTAAACATAGAACTCCCCTATAACCCAGCAATTCCACTACTCGGCATTTACCCAACCACCCAGAAACAAGGACATACTAAATCCACCAGCACAACAATGTTCATTGCAGCACTATTCACCATAGCAAAGATATGGAACCAACCTAGATGTCCCTCAGTTGATGAGTGGATCAACAAGTTGTGGTATTTGTACACAATG
Source organism: Megascapheus bottae (assembly GCF_031878675.1). Classification (NCBI taxonomy): domain Eukaryota; kingdom Metazoa; phylum Chordata; class Mammalia; order Rodentia; family Geomyidae; genus Megascapheus; species Megascapheus bottae. The sequence goes on from NC_143543.1 coordinate 3,139,898, forward strand.
GAATTCTATGCTGCTGTCAGAAAGAATGACATCACCCCATTTGTTAGGAAATGGAAAGACTTAGAAAAAATCATGTTAAGTGAAGTAAGCCAGACTCAAAGGAACTTAGGCTCAATGGTTTCCCTCATTCGTCATAATCAGTAGAAACCTTGGGCTCTACTAGCAGAGATTTGCAATAGAGCAAAATCTTGATACATAAGGACATATAATGTGAAGCTAATTAAAAGGACCTCCAGGATAGTGAAACAAAAGCCATATAATGAATGATTGTTGTCCTTAATGTAGTATGTTGTCTCTCATCTCCTTTGCTGTCCCTTGGTTATCTCATATTGGTATAGTATCTCACTTTGTTATCTGATATATTGAATTTATTTGTATTTGGATATTTGAAATTTGATAGGGAAGGGGGAAAAACCAAGACGGGTGGGGGGTATGGGGGGGGAGGGAAACGGGTACCAAGACATGTGAAAGGGTATCAATGTATGTGAATTAATGCACCTTCTATCTGGCAAATATCATGTAACCCTTTTACTAATTACAATAAAAAAAGAAATATATCATAATTGTATATCTATATTACATTTTATATTGCATAATAGACAGAGCATATACTATATGCCTTATTTATATGTAAATTTATGACATATATCATTTAAAGTTTTATTATGTTGTAATTTTATATTCTATACTATATAGTTTTGTATATTTTTATCTTTATATTATGTAATATAAATGTGAGTTCATTATATTATATATAATCAGACACCAGAAGTTTGGCCTAGTGGTAGATTGCTTGCCTAGCATGCATGAAGACCTGAGTTTGATTCCTTGGTACCACATACATAGAAAAAGCCGGAAGTGGTGCTGTGGCTCCAATGGTAGAGCTCTAGCCTTGAGAAAGCTCAAGGACAGTGCTCAGGCCTTGAGGTCAAGCCCCCAGACTGGCAAAAATATGCTTGCATATAACCATAATGAATAATTATATAATGTAGTCATTCTTCTATATTTGTTTCATGTAGTAATGAATATACATAATAAAATGATCAAACTAAAAGTTGAGGATAAACATTTGTTTTCCCAAGAAATTTAGCCCTGGAGTTTGCATACCTGCAATATATTCCAAAACCCTAGAAGTAGATAAGGTGGATTTCCATACTTAAAATAATTCAAGTCATTTAGGGCTCAAGTAACAAGGTGGAGGGCATGGGTTCAAACACCAGTACCAATTATGATCAATTTCATTTGTGAGTATTATCCCTCTACCATTAACACACTCCCTCCTCATGGAGTCAAACACTCCATGTATTCAATATCATTTCTTGTAGGAGTTGTTGATTCGAGAAGTGCAGTGTGTAAGGTCAACTCCTGAGCTACCTAAACAATAGCCCAGAGGTCACAGGATGCAGTGATGGTTTCTTCTAGAAACAGAATTTCCATCGGTGTCGAAATCTACCCATCAGTTCATCAATAAGGAAGAAAAAGCAGATGGAAAGAGAAAAGCAAATGCAAATGGAATGCCAAAATTGAAAATAAAACCGGGGGGGTGGGGAATCAACCCACCGACAACCAGAAGACACACATATGAACAAGTATTATAAATGCTTTGGAAACAATATATGCGAGAGGGGGAGAGAAAGAGAGAGGGGGGAGGGAGGGAAAGAGGGAGGGGGGAGATGAGAAGAAGGAGAGGAAGGAAGAAAGCAAGGGAAGGAAGGCAGAAGGAAGAATGGAGGAAGAGGAGGGAGGATGTAGGAAAGGAAACAATGGGCAGTGGAGGGAGGGAAGGAGAGAAGGAGTGAGGGAGATGGAGAAAGAAAGAAGGGGAAAAGAGGGGAGGCGATTGAGATATGAAGAAACAAGATAGACACCCGCTCACTGACCTGGAGAAAGATCTAGAAAAGCCATAGGAACACCCAGTGCATATCAACAAACTCGCAGAGAATCATATTTGTGCTGTCTGGTTGGGGAAGGTGGCAAGGAGGACTGGACACTGCAATTTTAGAACCTGGCACGGAAACAAGTGCTCACAATGATGTATTTGGCCAGCCAGGTTCAACCAGCTCAGAGAGAACCAGAAGTTTACAAGCATCTCCCAAGATGGAAATGAGAACGAAAGGACAGTCCTGGTAGACATTTCCCTAATGGCACAAGGCCCTGGCAGACAGGAGAGGCAGCCACGACCCTGGTGAGAAGCAGCAGCCAGAAGGAAAGAACTCACCAAGTTGTGCAAGAGCTGCCAGAGTGGTGTGATCTGCAGTAGTTCTTGCACGTGGAGACACCTCTACTAAGAAAGCAAGGAGGGAGAAGGAAGAAGAAAGAAGAGAGCTGGAAGGAGGGAAGGAAGACGAGAGGGAGGGAGGGAAGGGAGGAGGGAGGGGAGAGGGGAAAAAAGAAGGAAAGAAAGGGAGAAAGGAAGGAAAGAGAAAGGAAGGAAGGAAAGAAGGAGGAGATGAAAGAAAAAAGGAAGAAATGAAAGGAAGTAAGGGAAGGAGGGAGGAGGGGAGAGAGAAAGGCAGTGGGGGGGGGAGTGTATTGTCCTGACTTTGGCCCAGGAAATTGCAAATTAAATAAGAAAATCCACAGTGGCTGTGATCTGAGGACAGTGGTTCAAAGCCAGCCAGTGCGGGCAAGTCCATGAGACTCTGATCTCCAATTGAGCAGCAAAAAGTCAAATGTGGAGCTATGGCCGAGGAAGAGGAAGAGAGGAGGGGGAGACAGACAGGAATGAAAAAAGGCAGGGCTCATTGTTCCCTTTTCCTGTGCAGCTTTCTTCCTCACCTTCCTAATGTTTTTTCCTTAATTGCCTTGCTCTACTTGAAATGGACCCATCAATAAATGCAAGAAGTGTAGGACCTGGTCTGGACAAGATAGAGATACTTTTGCTGGTCTAATTGGTTTTGGGGGTTGTTGGGGTTGGCTTTATTTATTTATTTTTTTGGTTGCTTTAAAGGAAAAAAGAAAGAAAGAAAGAAAAGAAGAAAACATACTCCATTTTACCTGTTCCCAGAGGCACTAATTCAATATTGTATTTTAGATTCATGAACACTGATGGAGAGGTGTAATTAAAACACCTCGCAGAAACAGCCTCATGACCTGATGTAGAAATTCTACAGCGGCCTTCTTGCTCCTTATCTCAAGTTCAATGCCAAGGGGCTCCATTTTCCTTGAGGTAATTTCAGCCCGCTGGCACTTGAGGCACCCATTTCCTGGTGACGTTTCCACTATTTTAGCACTTCCCCTAATTTTCCCCTAATAACAATAACCAGTGTTTATATTCAAGTCTGCAGGTAACCCCCTTGTGTTTTTTTGACACCTTAAACATCACTGATTTGTTAATAAATCCTGTCTATGCTTATTCCATGCACAGGAGACTGAGATCTGAGGATCTCGTTTCAAAGCCAGCCAGAGTATAAGGGGGAGGAGGAGGAGGAGGAGGAGAACTCAAGGCCCAGTATTAGCACACGTACACACACACACACACACACACACACACACACACACACACACACACGGAAATTAAATCATTGGTGAGAACATGAATGGATCTGTCATCCCCACTGCTCAGGTAGGTGGCTGAGATCACAGTTCAAAGCCAACCGCAGGCAGGAAAGTTGGTGAGACTCTAATCTCCAACCAACCACCAGACAACCAGAAGGCGTAGAGTACCAGCTTTGAGCTAAAGAGCTTAGGAACAGCAATCAGGCTCTGAGTTCAAGCCCCAAGGCCACCAAAAAAGAAAAAAAAAGTAGAAATTAAATATTCTCAACATCTATACATACAAATTTTTCAATATCATTTATCCTAGGCTTCCAAGCCCTAAGAATGTCCTTTATAAGATTTCTCATGTATGCATTATTTCACCGTAGCCAACCACAAACATACACACATTCTTTTTTTTAAGGCAATTAAATTTTTTTATTAAAGAATTTATTAACGTTGATTTTTACATCCTATTTGAAATGACAAATTTAACAAACAAGTGTTCAACGAGGGAATCTCTATTTACAATCACTGGGACTTAGTATTTAGAACTTAATCAAAGTAGGCTAAGGGTTTGTATGTCATAGAAACATATTAATTTATGAAATAAGACATTATGTCTATAGAGTCATAGGTTTTTATGTCTATATAGTTATGTTTATATTTCCATTACCATGTTCATAGCTTTGGGTATGCAGTTATTGAGTCCTCGCTCTTGTACTCTTTGGATTTAATAGCCACATATTAAGGATACCATGTGCCTTTTGTTCCTTAAGTCTTGACTTGTCTCACTCAACATGATTTGCTCTAGATTCATCCACTTCCCTGTGAATGCCATTATTTTATCTTGTCTGTTGGCTATGTAGAATTCCATTGTGTGTATATACCACATTTTCTGTATCCATTCATCTGCAGTAGGGCATCTGGATTGTTTCCATTGCCTGGCTATTGTGAATAGACACACATTCTTTTAAAACAGAACGATTTACAGATGCACATATACATATATACATAGATTAAGAGACATACATATATGTTTTGCATCATGCATATGGTCACATTGGAAAGAGAAGAACAAACAGGCAGAACAAACAAGCAAAAGCAAAATTTAAAAGACATAACAGAGAAATCTGTGGGGAGAAGCCTATATCCATATGAAAGAAAACAGATACAGGCCAGGTGCCAGTAGCTCACGCCTATAATCCCAACTATTCATGAGATCTGAGGACCATGGTTCAAAGCCAGCCCAGGAAGAAAAGTCCATGTGACTTCTATCTCCAATGAACCACCTAAAAAAACCCAAAAGTAGAGCTGTGGCTCAAATGGTAGGTGCCAGCCTTGAGCAAAATGCTCCGAGAAAAAGCACCCCGGCTCTGAGTTCAAATCCCAGTAGTAGCTCCAAAAACAAAATCCAAAACCCACCACTACTAACACCACCACAACAAAAACAGAGAAAAGAGGAAGAGCAAGAAAATGTGGCAAGAAAATTCCATCCACCATAGACCATTTTAACACACAGTGAAGCAACAGCAGCAACGATTGTGTCTGACCTAGATTTTCATAACCTTCTTGACCTCTTCCAAAATGAAATGCAAAGCTCGGGATTCGAAAGGGTCATGGATTTTCCTAAAATTACGTCTGCGATGCATTTCTTAAGGTGGTCAGAATTCCTTCACTTAGCAAAGAAGAGATTTCATGTTGGCTTGAAACAGATCTTGCATATAAGCCCGAGTATGGAATCAAATTGCGTTCAGATATTGTGTCATGTGATAAATATTGTTTCATGAGACAAAATAAAAGTTTTCTCTAGCAAATTACTAAAAAAAAAAACCCACCCTCAGAATAACTCCTTCATATTCACCATGGTATGATGAAACAGCATTTTCATAAATCATTGCTGGGATTGTTTCTTTATCATTTTATGTGTTTTATGATTTTTTTCCCACTCTAAACCATGTATAACACTCAAAATACATAGATTTTAAAAACCTGCCTTGAGGCAAAGCATAAAAGTCTTGTACGTATTCGCCACAGATCTGAGACTAGATATAAATTTTCAGAATGGTTTCCAACGCAATGTTCAATTCCCGAATAGTCCCAGACACAAAATGGAACAAAAGGATTAGTTTTCTTTTCTTTTTTTTTTAATTCAATGTGTGTGTGTGTGTGTGTGTGTGTGTGTGTGTGTGTGTGTGTGTGTGTGCTGGTATTCAGTTTTGAACACAAGGCCTGGGCTCTGTCCTATTTAAGCCTGGCACTTGAGCCACAACTTCATGTTCAACTTTTAGTGGTTAATTGGCTATAAGACCCTCCTCTCCTAGACTTTCCTACCACGATGGCTTTGAACCAGTCACCATTACCAAAATCTTTCTGTACTGGGCCCAGGACTTGAACTCAGGGCTTTTTTCTCTTACAAATCACTTTCTGCCCAACACTCTTTTTTTTTGTGTGTGCCAGTCTTGGTAGTTGTACACACTGCTTGATGGCTGTCTCTGGGTTTTCATGCTCAAGACTGGCGCCCTACCACTTGAGCCACAGCTCCACTTTCAGCTTTTCGCTGGTTCGTTTCAGTTAAGAGCCTCACAGGCTTTCTTGCCACCAGGGTTGGTTTTGAATCTTGACCCTTGGATTTCAGCTGGGATTAGAGGCATGAGACTCTTATCTCCAAGGAATCACCAGAAAACCGGACCTGGGTTTCCTGTCAGAGTAATAGGGTACCAGCTTTGAGCAAAAGAGCTCAGGAACAAAGCCCAGGACCTAAGTTCAAGCCCCAGGACCAGCGCACACACACACACACACACACACACACACACACACACACACACACACACACACACACAATGCTGGTACTTTGAAGGCCTAGGCTCCATTTCCTGAATGTGGAATGCTCTAAACTGCTGTAAGAAATAATGAAAGTTATCATAAGCCATTGTATACTCCATTTTTCTCTCCCTTGATGTTAAACAAGAACTTCTTTGTATTTAAAAAAAAAAGTCAAAACAAAAATGAACTAGAACTCATTTATCCTTCTCTGCTAGGACTTTCGGCTGCTTTTCTACTGATGAATTGTTTTCAGATTCTTCATAGTAAGTGCCAGATTTTTCCCGGGGTGTCTTTGAATAAAGGGCAACCCCCACTTCTATTCTGTCCCCCAAGATGCCCTGGGAGGAGAAGAGGTGGAAGAAACAGATCTTACTTCACTTTCACAGTTCATTTAGACTTGAAAGTGAGTCTTGAAGCTGGGTGACCTTCAACTTGACCTTCCCTGTGCTACTGCTTGAAGACTTATAGTGTGGACCCTTTTTAATTCAGGTCCACCGGGGTTCAATAAACGGGTTTCATCAATCCCTCTGCCTTTTTCTTCTTCTTCTTCTTTTCCAGCCCTAATTTAGACCTATAACATGGAAGCACAACTTTTGGAGAAAATTCCATAATCCATGTTCTGGTAAATTCCACATATATGAATGAGGCACCAGCTGATGCTGGATTTTGAGGTACTGACTGCACACACACACACACACACACACACACAATTGTTACCACTGTGACAGGGTTCCATATTCCAGCTCTTCGGGAGGCAGAGATAGCAGAAGGAGGATTGTAATTCAAGGTCGGCTCAGGTAGAAAAGTCTGGGAGACCCAATTTCAACCAACAAACTGGGTGACCTGGAGCACTTTCTATTACCAAAGTTACCTGGGAAGCACAAGAATGAAGACAGGGGTCTGTCTGTCATCTCCTGTGACATGGTGACAATGTAAATAGGAGGATCGCAGTCCAGGCTTACCCAAAGAGGAAGCTAGACCATGCCTTGAAAAATGACCAAGGCAGGACCAGGAGTTTGGCCTAGTGGTAGAGTGCTTGCCCTAGCATGCATGAAGCCCTGGGTTCGATTCCTCTGCACCACAGAACTAGCTGGGTGTGGTCTGTGGCTCAAGTAGTAATGTGCCTTGAGAAAGCTCAAGGACAGTGATCAAGTTCTGAGTTCAAGCAAAAAAAAAAAATGACCAATGCTAAAAGGAGGCTGAGTTGTGGTTCAAGTAGGTAGAGCAATAGGTGAAATGACAGAGCTAAGGCCCTGAGTTCTATATGAAGAATCACAAATAAAGAAATGTTTATAATAATAAAAATATATTCATGGCATTTACCAAACTGGATTCTTAAATATTTTTGAGGGCATTCCTAATTGCGAACCGAAAGTGCTACGAAAGAGATTTTTTTTAATCTTTTAAAATATTTAATTAATTTATTGCCAGTCCTGGAGCTTGAATTTAGGCCTGGGCACTGTCCTTGAGCTTTCTCCAGGCTAATGCTCTACCACTTGAGCCACAGCACCACTTGTGGCTTTGTCTGTGAATGTGGTACTGGGGAATGAAGTTCAAGGCTTCAAGCTAGGCAAGCACTCTACCACTAAGCCACACCCCTGACCCTGAAAGATTTTTCATTATCAATTCTGAGGATCCCAAATCATTTATGTCCTTTGGGTAGGGAGGGGGGAACCAATCTTGTAAACCAAACAATCCATTGTTCTTCCTGAAATATTGTCATCTGGAATCATGGATGTTTGATCAGAGGAAGGATAATGATTTGCGTTCAATGGGTTATAAGCTAGCCTTCCTCTTGATAAAATACTGAAAATAACATAGACCCAATATCTAGGGATGGGCTTATAAATTATATTCTTCCCTCAAAAACCCTGATTGCTTTTTGTGATGATATCTATGCAGTCATAACTCACAATTTATTTCTCTCTCCCTGCTATTCGACCACCCCCAAATTCATCTATTTAAATAGAGCTTTCCATAGAAGAGAGAAGCCTTGAAGAATCGAGGGGAATGCAAACGTCAAGTTTAATATCAACAGGGTGATTGCTGTTAAGGTTTTTTTCCCTGTTCTTTTCCAGTCCTGGAGCTTGAACTCAGGACCTGGGCTCTGTCCCTGAGCCTCTCTGTACTCAAGGCTGGTTCTCTATCACTTGAGTCACAGCTCTACTTCTGGCTTTTTTGTGTGTATGTGATACTGAGAAATTAAACCCAGGGCTTCATGCACACAAGGCCAGCACTCTACCACTAAACCACCTTCCCAGCCCCCAGACTTAACTTCTTTGGCTCATTTTCAGCACAGAGTGTTAACACTCGGAACTTTTTTTTTTTTAATCTTTAGCTATATATTTTGTCTCAAAGTACCAACTGCCAGGGAGGTACTGTACTTTTATAGTTTAAAACTAAACCCCAACTTGAAAGTAAATTTCATCATTAAAGCTAAAAGCTGCAACAATAGAATTCCTAGTCTTTCTAAAAGCCAATACCAGAATACCCACTGGCAGGGAACTTTAGGTGTGGAAGACATTTTCTTTTCTTCCTTTTAACAAAGGTCGTCTGTTTTATCCAGCTACCTTTTTGTGTGGCGAGACAAAAATCAACTCCCCTCACACAGGCTTGCTTTATGCGTCTCTTGGATCACAGAGTTTAATATACACAATGGAAGCCATATTTTCCATGCTTGGGATAAGATGAATGTTCTTGATTTTTCAAGCTGTTCTGACTTTCGCATCTAGTTTGCATCTGGTGATCCATTTTGCTGATTCAGAAAGTTTACTTTCATGGATGGTTAGACTCAAGTACAGAACAATCATGAAATGATGTCAATATGCACCCATAAATGAAGACACTGGAAAATGGACATACTTTTTGATAAATAATAAGAAAAAGAAAAATGTGAAAATAAAATGAAATAAAATTAGCACTGGTGGCTCGCTGCTGGCCTATAATCTCAGCTTCTCAGGGGACTGACAGCTGAGGACTGTAGTTCCAAGCCAGTCTGAATAGGAGAGTCTGTCAGACTGTTGAACCCCCCCCCCAAAAAAAAAACAGAAGTGAAGCTGTGGTTAAACATGGTAAAGTGTTAGCCTTGAGCAAAAATGCTCAGGGACAGTGCCCAGGCCCTGAGTTCAAGCCCCACAACCAAAAACAATAAATAAAAGAAACGGGCACAGCATAAATGACTAAAAAAAAAAGAATGATTAGATGGTGGTAGGAAAAACTACAAGGATAAAACAATGAAACCAACAGAATTAGAGATAGTTCACTGAGAAAAATAGAAAATATGATCTGCCAAGTTTTCGTGTTGAGCCCTTGTATTAATGTCTAAGCTATTGGGGGGGAAAAAAGACCACATATAATCTTATGATCATAGTTCAAATCTAGCCTGGGCAGGAAAGTGCAAGAGACTCTCACCTCCAATAAACCACTCAGAAAAAGTCAGAAGTGGATGTGTGGCTCAGGTGGTAGAGTAAGAATGGGTATCATTCTTCAATGAAAATGAAAATGAAAAGAAAAGACAGCCCTAGCCCATGAGTTCAAACCCAAGTACTAGTACAAAGCATTTATTTATTTATTTTTACATTTAATGCACAGGTAAATTACCCATCAAGATGGCTTCCTTTGACATTGACTTAAGAGCAATGGATTGACGTCAGAAAACTTAACACTGTGAAACAGGAGACTTTTATAGCCATGACAGTTTAATAATCAGACTCAGAAAATCCTGTTTTCACCCCTCAATCACACGTTGTTGTCATTGGACACAAAGAGCTAGGCAATTTCCACTCTGCTATTTCATTGGATGAGGTGGGAATCAGGAATTCACTTCCTGAAATAAAGTCACACATCACTATCAATTGCAGTGACAACGATAATGTGGGTAAACTTTCACCAAGTGTCCACAGATTGGCGAAGCTACACAGAATCCTCAAAGCCAGGCCATTGGGTTCTTGTAGCAACTTTGTTTTTTCTCAGTAAACATGAACAGAAGCAGAGATGCCATAGGGTTGATTGAATTTCCAGAAGCAGATCTTGAACTTGTGTGCCCTAGAGTTTAATCTCTCTCTCCCTCACTTCTCCATATAGGGAAATGGAGAAACAACTCAGGAATTTTGCTTTGGGGATTCTGTGTTAATGGTAGTTGGAATGGGCTGGGATTTCTTAATAGTGAAGGATTTTCAGATTTCTCTCATTATATAGAACATTCTTCCTTCCTTCCTTCCTTCCTTCCTTCCTTCCTTCCTTCCTTCCTTCCTTCCTTCCTTCCTTTCTTTCATGCTGGTAGTTAGACATGGACTCAAGGACTCACTTTCTCTCCCCTGGCCTTTTTGCTCAAGGCTGGTGCTCTATCTCTTGAACCACCCCTCTGATTCTGGCTTTTTGCTGATTTGTTGGAGATAAGAGTTTCATGGGCTTGTCTACATACTATGGGTTCAAATGTCAACGGTCGGATCTCCGTCTCTTGAATTTCCTGTCTGTAGCAACTCAATCACTGACTGCCCCAATCTTTAAGAGAAATTCATTTTGGTGAGACTACTGATATTACTCCGAAGGCTGAGATCTAGCGGATCACAGTTTGAAAGCAACCTAGGAAGAGCCTGAGCAGAGAAGAAAAGTTGAAGGCTAGAAGTTGGCCAGAAAGGAAAGTGAGGAAAAAGAAGAGAGAGTAAGGTGCAAAATCTAGGTGACTTACAGAGAAAAGAGAGACTGGAGATTCCCCAAATCTTGGAAATAATTAATCTGACATAAAAAGTCTACACTATGTATGGTTTGGGTATGGAAAGAGAGAAAAAAAATACAATGAAGAACCTAAATTAATCCTTCTGTGTTCTCAATAACAGCTACATCAACAAAGTATTTATTAAAAATGCAAGCTTCCAGGTGGGTACCAGTAGCTCACACCTGTAATCCTAGTTACACAGGAGGCTGAGATCTGAGGATCATGGTTCAAAGCCAGCCCGGGGAAGGAAAGTCCATGAAATTCTCATCTCCAATTAACCACCAGAAAATCTGGAAAGCAGAGCTGTGGCTCAAGGGACAGAGCAGCAGCCTTGAGCAGAGAAAAGCTCAAGGACAGCACGCTGGCCCAGAGGTCAAGCTCCAAGGTTGACCCAAACAAAACAACAAAATAAAAATGTATTTTCCCAAGCCTCCTGACAGATTCACCGAATCCAAATCCCTGCAGAAAAGCAATTGTCAGCATCATAACAAGTTTGAGGAACAGTCATGAATAAAGACTGGAATACTTTTCAAGTGTTTGGGAGCTTTGTTTTGGTTTATTTTATTTTGCCAGTCCTAGGGCTTGAACTAAATGCTTGCTGTCCCTAAGCATTCCCATTAAAATTGATTTAAATTAAATTTGGCAAAGTAGTAATTAGACCAAATTATTACTTTGATGCACATTTGACAACCGTGGATGGTCCATCCAAGCTCCAAGAACACACCAAGTAGAATTAGGGCAAGGCTTTAATGGTTAATGGTGGCCTTGGAAGATCAGGTGTCTGATGGGCAAAGACACTCAGAGCAGTGACAGCAGGCATTTTATTCTCCTAGTGCACTGTTTCCCTTCCCCTGTCTCACCACTGGCTACACAAGCCCCTCCTCCCATTTCTTCATTGGCTGGAACAGGTCTCCCTGTTTCACCATTGGCTATCCCCATAGCTACACAAGTCCCACCTCCCATTCTTTATTGCCTGTACAAGTCCCGCCCCTTGTTTCACCATTAGCTACACAGGTCCCTCCTCTCCCATTTGCTCATTGTCTGCACAGGCTTATCCCCACCCCCTGTTTCCTCATTGGCTGTACAGGTCCTCCTCTCATTTCCTCATTGGCTGAGAGGTGCCTTTTCCCATTTCTCATTGGCTGGATCCTATGGGGTGTTGCCTACATTTGTTGCATCCTTCTCTATTGAGACATTTTAACATTCTGTTCTCTATTGAGGCATTTTAATCCTCAGGATTTTAGGAGCTGGCTTTCTTTGCCTCCATCACTTTATTCTCTATGGCAGAAAGGCTTCTGGCAGGTGCACAGCTTTTTACTTACTTTCTCCTGTGAGATGACCCCTCTCTAACACCCTATTTATCTACAGACCTTCCAGGTGCATGGTGTCTGAAAGTGCCACACTGTTCAGGGATTGTCTAAGCAAGCTGTGAGTCACTTTCCAGTCAGGGTCAGGCACCTGGTCTTGAAAATGGACTACCACTGATTTTATTTCTGGCAGATCATCTTCCATGCACATGAATAGTAACTATATATAAAAATTTAATTAGAAAGCTTTCCCTCCCCCCATAATCCCCTTGAATTCATGTTTCATTTCATGTCATCGATGTAACATGATGCACTTTGCAAGCACCCATGTTCTTTGGGGGTTAGACAGGTGCTGGTGTCTCATGCCCATAATCCTAGCTACTCAGGAGACAAATCTGAGGATCATGATTCGAAGTCAGGCCAGTCCTTGAGACTCTTACCTCTAAATACCACCCTCCCCTCCCAAGAAGGAACGGAAGCTCAAGTGTTCGAGTGACATCTTGGAGTGAAAAGGCTGATAGATAACCCTCAGGCCTTGAGTTCGCATCCTGGTACTGGCACAAAAATATAAAAGATATTGTATCCCAGTTTTGACTTTTGTAACCTTGTACCTGCTTTGTAAAGCATGCAATAGACGGGGAAGGAACCTAGAAGTGGGAGAGGGTATGTCTTCACCAAGTATGTATGACTTTGATCACTGTGAATAAGAAAAGGAAATATTCCAGGACCCTAGGGTTTCTGAAATACTTTGGGAAATTTCTGTAGTTCCCAGAATTCTTTCTGGAACTTCCATTGGGTCATGACTGCAATTTTGAATTAAAAGGGATTAGTCATTATTCCAAATGGAGCTCTGGTATCCTATCTTTCACTGAGTTGGACATTTAATTATAAAGATTAAACTATAAAGAAGAAATCTTATGTGGGAACAATGGATATGAAAGTCAAGTTATCAATTTTTTTTAGAAGATCCTATCTCTCAGCTAAAACTTAATATAAAGGCTCATAGTACAGAGCACATTCTCCTCGGAGGAGAAAAAAATCGGTAAATAAATTCAAAGCAAACTCTAAACACAGACGTCAATTAATGTGTCACCAACATACAGAAAGAAAGAAGTAGTGAGAAAGTATAATAATCAAGAGCAATATATGAAATTTCTAGCAGATTTGGGGGGAAATTTTGTGCTTCTTGTATTTTTGGGATGATGAGTAAATATTTTAACAAGCATTTTTAAAAAAATCTAATATCCAGTGGCCTGGAAGTACATACAATTCATCAGTCGGTGAATTTTAAGAATTGTAATTGCCTGATAGCATCACAAAAAATATTTTCAGAGAGCCTAAAGCCAATCAGAGAACAGTCAAAAAGGCTGGTAGATAAATGAAAGGCCTTTTGACGGAAGTAAGAGGCAGAGTATGATGACAATTTGCTCGAGTGGGAGCCCAGATCCAGGCTGTTTCTTTACTTGGTTCCTTTAATGCATTTTCCATCTGTGTGGAAGAATATTCCAGCAAAAAAAAAATGCTCCCATAACTCTTCTTGGCAGACCATTCAACAGCTACTTCAGAAAATATATCTGATGGTAAAATGACTTTCTGCACCCCATTACAAAAATTAACAAAGAATGGGTGGTACCTGATCTTAATAAATGATACGTTTCAGCTGATGTTTCTTACCTACAACTTCAAAGGCACCATCCATAGAAAAGAACAAATGATGACATCAAACTACATCAGAATTTACACCTGCTGTTTGAATGAGACAGTGAACAAGACCCGAGAATACAAGGTCGACATGATGGAAAAATTAATACGCAGAATTCATGAAAAACTCATGTACTAATAATGAAAAACTAAAAAAAAAACGATAAACATACACTTCCTCCAAAGCAAATGGCATACGAGTAGAAGGAAAAACACGTCTATCCTTAATTCCTGGAGAAATACTAATTCGAGGTGGTAATAAACCACCTATTATTATAGCTAAAAGTTAAAAAGGCTGTAACAAATGTTGACAAGGACAAAATGGAATTGCAGTTTATAATGCTAGAAACACAAAAGTATGGAATCCTTGTGGAAAACAATTAGGCAATACCTTAAAAAGTTCATCCAGACACTCAATGCTTGGACATTTCCCCAAGGAAAATGAAGGCAAATATCCATATAAAAAGACTTGGACATGAGCAGAGGGTCAGGGATTTATACTTATAATCTTAGCTGCTCAGGAGACTGAGGTCTAGAGGATGGCATATTGAGGCCAGGCAGAAAATTTGAATGACAGTCACTCTCATTAACTGTGAAAATGCTAGACTGGAGGTGTGGCCCAAGTGGTTGAGCATAAACTGTGAGCAAGAAAGCCAATCCAGAACACAAGGCCCTGAGTTCAAGCTCCGGTTTTGGCAAACACACACACACACACACACACACACACACACACACACACAGAGAGAGAGAGAGAGAGAAATGCTCATGGCAGCTTTATATGTAATAATAAAAATCTGGAAACAACTCAAATGTTCATCAATAAATAAATGGATGAGTGAACTGAGCTCCAAGCTAGGATTCTACCATTTGAGCCACACCTCCACTTCTGACTTTTTTTTGTTGGCCAGTCCTGGGCCTTGAACTCAGGGCCTGAGCACTGTTCTTGGACTTTCTCAAGGCTAGAGCTCTACCACTTGAACCATAGCACCACTTCTGGCTTTTTTTCTATGTATGTGGTACTGAGGAATCGAACCCAGGTCTTTGTGCATGCTAGGCAAACACTCTACCACTAGGCCAAACTCTCAGCCCCACTTCTGACTTATGATTGGTTAACTGAGGATAAGAATCTCATGGATTTTCCTCACTAGGCTGTTTCAGAACTTTGATCTGCAGTTCTCTGGCTTCTGAGTAGTAAGGATTAGACAGGTGAGTCACTGACCCTGGTTCCCTAGTTAACCTTCTCTACTACAATTAGCAGGGGGGAAAAAGGTGTGTGTGTGTGTGTGTGTGTGTGTGTGTGTGTGTGTGTGTGTGTGTGTGTACTGAGGCTTGATCAGGGCCTTCTATTCTGTCTCTCAGCTTTTTCACTCTACCACCTGAGTCACAGCTTCCTGTGTTCTGGTGGTTCACTGGAGGTAAGAGTTTAATACAACACCAATACAAGACATCAGAGAGATGAAGACACTTGAAAATCACAGTGTCACACAATCCAGGCCAGGCTTAAAGCAAGGGAGCTCAATCTCTGTGAAATAAGCCAGTCTTCCTTTACCAATTCCTTTTCGTCCATTTTCACCTCAATTCCATGCTTCCCTTCTTTCTCCTGAACAAATTCCTACACCTTTCTGGACGTTTGATACGAAACATCCTTATTTCTTAGTCTTGCCATAAACTTGCCTGAGAAATACTAGCAGGAAGAAAAGAAGCTGAATCTGAATAGACAATAATCTCTTGCCAAGCCAGATGTAGAGAAAAGGCTGGGTTGGTCACATCAATATTCTTAATTGTCTTGTGGGACTGGGGGCTAAAACCAGGATTTTGTCATGTGCATATGGTGAGTCAAGCACTGTCCTTTAGAATTACATTCATATGCTAAAGGTTAGGGACACAAAAATATTGTGAAATGGCATGAAAGGTTATGTGTACAGAAGCTTTCTGCACACAGAAAGGTTATATGTATGCATACATGCAAGGGCTATATATATATATGGTGTATTTACACATGTGTGTATATGTGGGAAATTTTATATATAATACACTATGCTGTGTGTTAGATATCATATATAATACATGTTCTATATGTTATACAGATGTTGTATATTATATATTATATACATATAGTATGTTATATGTGTTTCATATTACATAATATATCATATACATATAACATAATAAATATCACATAATACAATATTATGTTATCTATTATATGTGTTTTATATTATGTACACATTTTATACTATATTATATGTGTTATACCTGAGATGCATAATACATATCATATATAATATATTTTATGTGCTATATATTATATACATATATATGTCATATATCACATATGCTGTACACTATACAATATATATATTGTATAATGTATGTATGTGTCATAAATTATATGCATAGTATATACTATATTACATGGTATATATTATGTGCATAGTATATACTATATTACATGGTATATATTATATGCATAGGATATACTATATGTATTATGTATTATACACTATGTCATATTGGGTTTTTTGGTTTTTTATTTTTTTCATATATTTTTTATTGTAATTAATAGAAGGGTTACATGATATTTGCCAGATAGAAGGTGCATTAATTCCCATACATTGATACCCTTTCACATGTCTTGGTCCCCATTTCCCTGCCCCCCACCCCCACCCCTCATCTTGTTTTCCCTCATATTGTTATATATTATAAACAAATTATAAATCACATGTGCAATGTATTATATGCATAATACATATCATATTCTCAGTTATGCTAGATATTATATTTAGTATGTATTGTGTAATATATTATGTTATATATTACATGGTGTATATCATATACATAACATGTTATGTCTGATATGTGTAATACATACTATGCATAATATACATATACAATAATATAAATTTATTTCAAAAGGAGCACCAAGAAAACCTTGCCAGTTGTGTGCTAGTGGGCTTTAAGTTTGCCAGACAGATAAGAAGAATAAGGAGGAGAAAAAGAGAACTGATCGACAAAAGACCCAACGATCCACTATTTTTCCAATAGGAAATTTTTTTTTCCTTGATGGGGGGAAAAACATGTAGAAGCATGAGAACAGGACGTTTCCTTTGGAACCGCCAATATTTTATCATTTTCGACTGTGTGTAAAATCTGGTGTGGGGACACCAGTTGGAGCTGTGTCAGGTTGAAAGGAAAGCCAGTCATCTTTCTAATGGAGCTATGTGATCTGCACGGCTGCCATTCTGAACACGACTTGAACCCACATGACAGAATTGGCAAATGCGGTGACATTGAGAGACTTCAATTATCAAGCGGTCTGCTAGGAGAATCATTCTGCTAAAAGTGGAATGTCTGCTAAACTCTTGGCTGGCAGCATGGCAGTGTGGTTTCACAGGAACGGGAGCAAGTGACAGAGCAAGTTGCACATCCAAAAATTAATTCTGGGGTAACACTGGGGCAGGTGAACAGCTCTGGGGAATGCAAGGGAAACTTGGGGTGGCGTTTGGGGAATTCTTGTGCCTTTATCCATAGGTCTTCTGGCCGAATGATTCTTTTGTTGGTGAATCAAATACGTGGATCAAATACTTACTGGAGTTTCTACTCATTCAGTAGGGTGTGTGTGTGTGTGTGTGTGTGTGTGTGTCTGTCTGTCTGTCTGTCTGTCTGTGAGTCAATCATTGAGACTATTTTTCCTTTCTGCTTTTGCTATTCCTTTAAGTCCTTATACAAAGGCATAGCCATTGAACAAAGCAGTTTATGAATACCATGTATCTTGATCCATGTCACTTCATTTTCTACCATTTTACCTCTACCCACACCTGCCCTCACTCTTTAGCAGGATATGTATCAGATTCTTTTTTTTTTTTTTTTTTTTGCCAGTCCTGGGGTTTGAACTCAGGGCCTGAGCACTGCCCTTGGGTTTTCTCAAGGCTACAGTTCTACCACTTGAGCCACAGCACCACTTCGGGCTTTTTTCTATGTATGTGGTACCGAGGAATCGAACCCAGGTCTTCATGCATGCTAGGTAAGCACTCTACCACTAGGCCAAACTCCTGGTCCCTTTCTTGGATTCGTGTCTGCATTCTCCCTCTCTTCTCTCCATTCATCTACTCCTTTCCTGGGAGACCCCATTTCCTGTGTTTTGTGTTGCTGAACCTTGCCTTTGCCTTTGTAAGGAAGGCCAGGATGAGAGTTTTCCCTCGAATCTGCCATATTTCAGTTTCACCATGTGTGCACACTTCCACAACACCTCACGTATTTACTTAGGAGTTTGCAAGCTAAATCTAGCTTCCATAGAGAAGGAAAAATACTCATCCTGTATTGCTCCCAGCCTCAGTTTGGCCTGGCGATTGTTTTTGTTTGTCTTTTGAGGTTGTTGTTTTGCAGGTCGTAGGGCTTGAACTCAGGGCCTGGGCTCTGTCCCTAAGCCTCTTTGTGCTCAAGGCTAGCTCTCTACCACTTGAGCCACAGCACCACTCTTGACTTTTTCTCAGTAGTTGATTGGAGATCAGAGTCTCAGAGACTTTCCTGTCCAGGCTGGTTTTGAACTGTGATCCTCACATGTCAGTGTCCTGAGTATCCGGGATTATAGATAGGAATGCATTTTTTTCTGTACTTAATAGGATTTAAGCTCAAACTTTGGGTTTCACTCATTCTCGGCAGGCGGTCTGTCACTGAGTTCTATTTCTAGCCTTAGATTTAATCTTTACTACTGAGGCATTTCAGTAAGGTAAAAAAAAAATGAACAAATAAAAAGCAACAATCTCCCCCCTTCACTCAATATTCACTAGCCTATTAATTCAAAGGTATCATGATAATGATAATTACTCATATTTTGCTAGTTGTGATCCCTAAACAGCTTGTTCAAAATTCTGGACTGTCTCAAAACCACTCACACTAAACACACACACACACACACACACACATAGACATGCATGTTTCTGCACCCATTCACACACATCCACAAACACCTTGGTTTCCTCGGGGAAAAGACCCCATTCTAAGAATTTTTCAGAAATCAAAAAAGCCAGGCGTGGTGGCTCACACTTGTTATCTTAGATACTCAGGAGGCTGAGATCTGAGGATCGAGGTTCAAAGCCAGCCTGGACACGAAAAAAAAAAATGTCCATGAGACTCTTACCTCCAATTAACCACCAGAAAACCAGAAGTGGCACTTTGGCTTAAGGGGTAGGGCGGTAGCCTTGAGCTAAAGAGCTGAAGGACAATGTGCAGGCCCAGAGTTCGAGTCCACACACACACACACACACACACACACACACACAGAGAAATCAAATAAGTATTTCGATTTGGTTGTTTTCTTATCTTGTCATAGAAATGGGAATATACTTATTTTTCCTAGCTTTTATTGAGAATTCTTTTTCTGTCTCTTTTTTTCCCTCTACCTGCCATCTATAATTTATCCTATCTATCTATCTGTCTATCTATCTATCTGTCTATCTATCTGTCTATCTATCTATCTATCTGTCTATCTATCTGTCTATCTATCTATGTATCTGTCTATCTATCTATCTATCTATGTATCTATCTGTCTATCTATCTATCTATCCAGCTATCATCTATTGGAACTATCCTGGCTATCTGTCCATCTGTTTACTATCTATCTCTCACCTGCCTATTCACTTATCTATCATATACCCACTCATCCAATCATCCATCTCTCTAGTATCGATCCATTTATCTATCCGTCTATCATCTATCATGTCCACCTTTCTAGCTATCTGCTATCTATAATCTATTTATTTGTCTGTCTACATTTTTTTTGCCAGTCCTGGGCTTGAGCTCAGGGACTGAGCACTGTCCTTGGACTTTCTCAAGGCTAGAGCTCTACCACTTGAGCCTCAGCACCACTTCTGGCTTTTTTCTATGTATGTGGTACCGAGGAATCGAACCCGGGTCTCCGGGCATGCTAGGCAAGCACTCTACCACTAGGCCACACTCCCAGCCCTGTCTGTCTACATTTTATAGACAAAGCATGAGGATGATTTGAAGTGATGGCTTTCCCCGCTACGCATGCTCAGAATCGCCCTTCTCCTCTGTGGGACAGCTTGTTGCTGGTCCATGCTGGCTTGCCAATCTCCAATGCCCCTAAGATACAACGTGTGCCTAAAGCCTCTGCCCTGCATTATGGGGATGTAGCACTGATCTGCTCCTGCTATTCCCCAAGTCTGATGGAAACCCTGATACATTCACCTCCGTAGCTTGACTTGGTGAGAGGTAAAACACCATCAACTATTTCTTTTTTTTTTTTGGTCATTTGTGGGTCTTGAACTCAGGGCCTGGGCCCTACCCCTGAGCTCTTCTGCTCAAGGCTAGTGCTCTACCACTTGCGATTTTCTGGTGGTTTATTGGAGATGAGAGTCTTACAGATTTTTTTTTTCCTGCCTGGTGTGGCTTTGTGATCCTCAGATCTCAGCTTCCTGAGCTAGGAAGATAGGTGTGACCCACTGGCACCCGACTCTCAACTATTTCTTTACAAATCCTGAAATTCAATGCTTCTAATTTACACACACACACACACGTTATCTTCAAGCAGTCTGGACCAAGGGCTTTTGACTGCATGTCAGTGTATGTGTGGAAAATGATGGATCACTGCTTCCTTTTCACCCTTGTCTCCCTATCCCCCCCCTGCCCACCTTACCTGACTCCATTTTTACCTGGTACCTTGAAAGATGAGGACTATAGACTGCAATTCAATTGTAAACAATTTAAATACCTGACAGTGGGGAGAAAGAACACTGAAGGGACTTGTCTGGGTGTATTTGTGAGGTGTGTATTGAAAGAGACAATATGAACACATAGAGAGAGACCCACACATTCTCATCAAGAAAGAAACGGGGAGAAATATTAAACTAGAGAAGCTGCTCATTGAGCAATCTGTAAACCTGTCTACTGGGAAAGCTGAATCTGAGGGTCAAGATTTCCCACCAGCCTGAGCAGACAAATAAGGAACTCAGGGCCAGGAACATGGCCTAGTGGTAGAGTACTTGCCTAGGAAGCTCTGGGTTCGATTCCCTGGTACCACATACCCACAAAAAAGCCACAAGTGGCACTATGGCGCAGGTGGTAGAGCTCTAGCCTTGAGAAAGCACAAGGACAGTGTCCAGACCCTGAGTTGAAGCCCCAGGACTGGCAATCAACCAATCAACCAATCAATCAAAAATTCATCTCTAGTTAACTAGCAAAAGGCCACAGATGAGTCTGAGGTTCAAATGAAAGTGGGTCAGCCTGTGAGATCATGAGACCCTGAGTTACAGTCCCTCAGCAAAAGAAAGAAAGGCGGGGGGGGGGGAAGGACAGAGAAAAAAAGAGAGACAGACAGACAGGCAGACACAGAAAGACAGAGGAAAAAGAGGAAGAGGAAGAAGAAGGAGAAGAGGAAAAAGAAGAAGAGGAGGAGGGGGAGTAGGAGGGGAGGAGGGGGAGAAGGAGGGGAGGAGGAGGAGGAGAAGGAGGAGGAGGAGCAGGAGGAGGGAGAGAGGGAGGGAAAATGAAGCCTTAGAATAACTTCAGGTGTTCATAAAGTTAAGATGTGCAGACAGAATTAGAGACAGGCAAAACGTTTCAAGTTCTCCTGAGGGGGGAAACAAGGAAAAACAGGTTGAGTGTTTGCTCTTCATCTTCTTAGGCAAACAGATGGGAGAAGAAAGCAGGAATTATTCGTCTCTTCACTTGCTCCTTGTTTCCCTAGCAAGGGAAAGGATCGTGGAAGCGAAAAGAACAGAACAAAAAACAGGGGTGAGAGGAAACCACAGCTGGAATTCGCTGACAAGAGGACAAGAGGGTTCCTGGCTGTTTTCAATGAGTTCAAGTTCTCCAATTTGGGGGAATTATTCCCAGGAAGATCGGGGGGGGGGGTGTGCACAGGTGTGACAAAGCACACCCCGTTAGCAGCAGGCATTGGGTGAGGAGAGGAGATGACAGGGCAGGGGCTGGAACCAGGTCCCTGTCCCCAGGGGAAATGACAGCTGTGGAGACATGGAAAACTTCCCTCAGCGTCAACCCCGGGTTTGCAAAGCAGGCACAGAAACAGTGTGACAATTCCCCAAAACCAGCCTGCTTTGCCAAGAAGGGAGCACGGCCAGGTAATAGCCGGACAAGGCAGTGGTAAGGTGAGCGGAAAGCAGCAGCAGGATTTGTCATGAGCTAAAGAAGCAAACCAAGAAGAAGGAGAAGGAGAAGGAGAAGGAGGAGGAGAAGGAGACAGAGAAGGAGAGGAGGAGGAGGAGGAAGAGGAAGAGGAGGAGGAGGAGGAGGAGGAGGAAGAAGAGAGATAGGAAGGAAGGAAAAAAGGAAGAAAGGGGGGGAAGGAAAAAAGGAAGGAAGGAAGGAAGAGTGGGAGGGAGGGAAAGGGAAGGAAGGAAGGAAGGAGGGAGGGAGGGAGGGAGGGGAGAAGAAGGGGGGAAGGGAGGAGAGGGTCATAGAAGGTACTAGTTCTCACACCTGTAATCCCAGCTACTCAGGATGCTGAGATCTGAGGATCACCATCAAAGCCCATTGGAACAAAAAAAGTTTGTGAGATTCTTAGATCAAATTAATTGGCAAAACAACAACAACAACAGGGGCTGGGAGTTTGGCCTAGTGGTAAGAGTGCTTGCCTAGCATGCACGAAGACCAGGGTTCGATTCCTCAGCACTCCACATATATAGAAAAAGGCAGAAGTGGTGCTGTGGCTCAAGTGGTAGAGTGCTAGCCTTGAGAAAGCCCAAGGACAACGCTCAGGCCCTGAGCTCAAGCCACAGAACTGGCAAAACAACAACAACAACAAAAACTCCAACAACAATAAACAAAAGTAGAGGTGTGGCTCAAAGTAGTAGAGAAACAGTCTTGAGTAAGAAAAAGAACTCAGGGACAACACACACACACACACACACACACACACACACACACAGGCAAACACATACACATACACACAATGGAAAACAGAAATCAGTTTCCTTTCTGAATGGTGACTATTTCGTCACCGACTCCTGCGAACACTGATACATTCCAGGAAGAAGCAATGTAGTAGGTAGCAGATTAAAGCATTGTTTGTGTGTGTGCTGGTCTTGGGGCTTGAACTCAAGACCTGAGCACTGTCCCTAAGCTTTTTTTGCTCCAGGCTAGCACTCCGAGTCTCACAGACTTTCTTGCTGAGGTTGGCATTGAACCTTGGTCCTGAGACCTCAGCCTCTTGAGTAGCTAGGATAACAGAGTAAAGCCTTGAGGACTGGACTATGTTTCCACTTTCTGTCAAACAAAATATTCTGGAACTAGCTCCGATTGTTTGTTAGAATACCCCCCCACACACACACACACAACTTGCAGCTGGGATCACAGTTCAAAGCCAGCCCGGACACTAAAGTCCATGAGACTCTGATCTCCTACGAACCACCAGAAAACCAGATATAGCACTATGGCTCAAGTGGTAGAGTACCAGCCTTACAGCAGAAGAGCTCAGGGACAGTGCCCAGGCCCTGAGTTCAAGCCCTGTGACCAACAAAAGAAAGAAGGAAAGAAAGCAAGAAAGGAAGGGTTAGAAAGCTCAGGAAGTTAGGAAGGTTTGAATGGCCACAATTTTGGCTGTGTTTCTTCCAAGGGGACTAGAAGATGTTTTCCTGTCTATCAAACCATCACTGAACATAGACCTAGAGCTAGCATTGTAGTTTTCTTTCTCTCTTTTCTGCTTTCCTTGGTTTACATCTTATTCCTGCTTTGGGGAGTCCTATACTTTCCTTTTGGAAAATACAGACTATAACATATGTCCGTGTGTGTGTGTGTGTGTGTGTGTGTGTGTGTGTGTGTGTGTGTGTGTGTGTGCACATTCTAGTACTGAGGCTTGAACTCAGGGCCTCTCCCTCTCACATGCCTTCTTTTCTTCCTGAGCTGGTTTCCAACCCTGATCCTCTGGTCTCAGCCTCCCGAGTAGCTGGGATTGCACGTGTGAAACTACCAGCTTCTGGCAAGACTTTTTATCATTATGAGTACAACCGCATAAAAAAAAATAAATCCTTTCTCCTCGCCTATCAATATAAATGTCATCTTTTATTGGTGATTTAACCTTCAATTTTTTAAAGTTCTCTCTCCTGTCCCCGTGGCTCGTGGGTCATAACACAGCTTATGATTTGACTATTCGTTTATCCCCCCTTGAATTTTCCACAAGAGATGTGTGAGCCATCCCTTGGGCATTCTTCTAACAAATTCAAAATTGAATCTTAGTTTTTATTTCCTGGCTTTCTTTCAACCACCCTGGGAGCTTCGGTAGTATTTCTCTTTCTTAACTTGGGCTTTCAGCACCTTTCAGTCTGGTATTGTCTGACAACTAAATAAATGTGAACGCGTTTTGAACTCCAACAGCTGTATGTATTTAACCACATGATTGGATGCCTTGCTTATTTAACCATCAGAGGAGCTGAAGAAAGAAAATCTGCACCGTTCCCAACATATTTTATTAATGACCAGCCAGACACCATAACCCACCACTAGGGAGATAAGAACCTAATTAATTAGCATAATACTACTTAGCACTTACCATTTTCAATAAATATTCCTACATGAATGAAGAAATCCTCAAAAGACCCCCGGAAAGCAAGGACTATTAATCCTGTTTTACCACTGGAGACACAAAAGCAGAGAGGTTCTCACATTTTTCTTAAAGCCACAAAGAAGGCTAGCCGTAATTCCCAATTTGGTTTCCTCAGAGCTGCTCCCGTAGGCTATTTTGAGAGCATGGCTTTGGAAAGACAGCATGTCACAACAATACACTTAGGCCTGGTGAAACTGGGGGAGGTCAGGACTCCATGTGTAAATTGTTGGCTTGTCTCTGTCTCTTCCTCTGAGAGCAGACATGATGTATTTCCATCTCTAGCGCATAGTAAGTGCCCTTCTTCAAGTCCTTGATGAACTGAGACGCCTTTCGTAGAATTATTGAACGATAAAAGAAGTGACGTGAAAAAGTATGTTACACACACACACACACACACACACACACACACACACGGTGGAATATTATTCAGCCATCAAGAAAAATGAAATTATGTCATTCACAGAGGGAAAATGAGGGTAGATCTGGAGATCAAGACCTTGAGCAAAGAAGTCCAAACCCTGAAACTCTCGTGTGTAGTACAGACCTAAAATAAGGATAATGATGATGGTGAGGAGGAGGAAGAGGAGGAGGAAGAGGAGGAGGAGGAGGAGAAGGAGGAGGAGGAGAAAAAGGAGGAGGATACTAACAATAGTAGAGTTTGAACGTAATTGGGGGTTGCCTAAACAGAGATTAGCAGGGAGGAGAGGAAAAAGAAGGCACACTGAAGGGTAAAGAGAGCAAAGAAAACGACATATAAACATACACACGAACACGCACACATTACATATACACAAATACACATACCCAATGAGACCCATCAAATGCTGATTGAAATAGAGGGCAAGAAAGAAAGGAAAAATAAATATGGAAGGAGCAAATTGATAAATTGTACTGTGTACAGGTATGGGAATACCACAGTAAGATTCTCCCATATTAAAAATACATAGTGATTCCAAATCTTAAAAATATAGATGAACTTTCAACATCTTGCTTTACCAGCTAGCAATATATATGTGTATAATGTGCATATGTGTATATATGCATATATACACATATGTATATATTTTTATTTCATATTGTACAATATACAATGTCTATTGATGATACACTATATTAGATCATATATTAGATCAATATGTAATGTGTTATATGTAATCTATACTTTAGTGCATACACTGGTTCTTGCTCCAGAGATTGAGTTTAGATTCAAACTCTAGAAGGAACAGACGGATGGTCTACAACTCAAAGCTAATTTCTAGACATATTTCATGCTGTCTAATAATATTTTTAAATCTATGACCATAGCCTGAAGATGTAGCTCAGTGGTAAAGTATTTGCCTTATATGTGCAAAGCCCTGTGCTTGAGTCTCAGTACTGCAAAGAAAGAGAAAGGAAAGAAGGCAGGAAGGAAGGAGGGAGGGAGGGAGAGAAGGAGAAAGGCCTGGAAAACCTTGAACACGAAAGCCCAGGCCCTGAGTTCGGGAACACACACACACACACACACACACACACACAC
>NC_143543.1:3171023-3275211 GCF_031878675.1 Megascapheus bottae
CCCAAGCAAAAGATTGACTGAGCTCAGAGGAGGCATCAAGAAATCCTAAGAAAAAAAGAAAAGAAAAATATGTATACTTAATATTAACCTAAATTTAGAAGAAATAGCTACAAAAGCAGTACAATGCCTAACACAAAGGAAATGGCTGAATTTCTGATCTTCATATTTGAGCTTTGCCTGACACAGAACTCCCGCCATTGAGAGGAGTCCTAAAGATTTTCTTCCAAAAAAAAATGTAACCTTGGGTTTTCTTTCCACATTAAAATTAGTGGAAAGTTGACATTTATGTGAATTCTGAATTTTTTAAAAAAAAATGTGAAACAAAACGAAGTCAGTAACACTCTGTCTACCATCTGGGATTTCGCATTACCCAGTCAATTCCAGAAATTAGATAAATATAGAAAGACTCAGAAAAGGGAATTTTCTTTTAGAGGTAACAAGGAAATTCACCTAGGTACGGTGGACAATCTGTAGCCATTAATCGTTCTCCTTAAGTCACTGATGAAATACAAGCCCAGAGTGTTCTTTCAAAATGAGAATTTGATTCCAATTATCAATGGCCTTTATACCAACATCATTTGTAAATGTACAAAGAGATTTATTTGAGAGGACATTACAAAAACACAAGTCAAAGTATCAAGATGCTCTTCCTTTCATTGGTTTGAATTTATAGTTTTGCTTGTATTTCTTTACTAGCTCCAAAGAGCTTTGCTTAAAAAAAAAAACCTCCCTGAATAACCTTTTACAATGGCTTAAAATCTGAATTCAGAAAATTTAGTACTGGTATAAGGTTGATACCTATCCTATGAGGAAACAGCTGGGATTTAGAACAGCTTTTTGCCTTTGGAGAGAAAAGAAGAAGAAAAAGAAGGAGGAGAAGGAGATGGAAGGGAAAGAGGGGAAGAAGGAGGAGACAAAGACACAGAAAGACAGAAATTTAGACACAGAGATACACAATGAGAGGAGGGGGCATGGAGACAAATAAAGATAGAAACACTGATCCATAGAGGGAATCAGAGAGACACAGTGAACTAGACACAAAGACACAGAATGACAAAGACAGACAAACAGAGACACAAAGACTGAGACACAGAAAAACAGAAGCAGAGATTCAGAAACAGGGTGAGAGAGGAAGAAATAGAGACAAAAAGAAAGACAGAGATAGAAAGAAGCACAGAGACCCAGAGAGAGACAGAGACAGAGACACAGAAAGACGGAGAAAGACAAGCAGACAAGGCAAAACAGAAACAAAGGTGAGAGAGACACATCTAGAGACAAAGAAAGACAATGAGAGGCACAGAGAGAGACAGAAACACAGAGACACAAAAGAGAGACACACACACAGAAAGACTCAGACACAATGAGAGAGATAAGAGAGAGGTTTACACACAGACACAGAGAGACACCAGATACATAAAGAGGCACAGAGAGAGACAGAAACACAGAGACCAAGAGACCAAATATATAGACAGACACACAGAGACACAAATATAGAGACACAGAGACAGAAACATAGAGACCAAGAGATCAGATATATACAGACAGACAGACAGACACACAGAGACACAATATAGAGAGACAGAAACACAGAGACACACAGAGAGACACACACACACACACACACACACACACACACACACACACGAATACACAAAGAGAAACAGAGATACAGACAAGGAGACACAAAGCCAGAGTAAAACAGAGACACAACGAGTGCAGAGAAAGACAGAGAGAGGCACAGAGAGACAGAGACACAAAGAGAGAGACACACAGAAAAAGAGACAGGAACTCAAGGATATTGAGAGATACAGTGAGAGAGACAGAATGAAATAGAGAGAGACAAAGAGAGACACAGAAAGACAAAGAGGCAGAGAGAGACAGAGAGAGAAAGCCTCTGTATGGACTCATCAACCCTCTTTCCTCTCTTCCTCCCTTCAAATCCTTAGAGACCCAGCATAGGAAAAATAGCTATGAGAATTTTAGAGCGTTCCATTTCTTTTGAAATACAAAACATGCACCCTTTGACCAGAAACAAAGGATGTGGTTATTTCTTTTAACCATGTAAAAACAATACAATACAATAAAAAAATAGTCCACTATGCCATGTACCCAGAATAGTGTCTTCTTGCAACATTGCAAATCACAGTCCGTTTAGGGTGTGTGTGTGTGTGTGTGTGTGTGTGTGTGTGTGTGTGTGTGTGTTGGTGAAAAGATCTTTTGTCTAATTTATGTGCATTGCTTTTCCCCAGATCTATGGAATTTAGGTTAGATTTGTATAATTCCATAAGGGGGGTTTTGATTGCTTGAGGCGCCACCTGTTCTTTATAAATGCTGTGACTGCCATCAACTCTGACTCCATATGGTGATGACATTTTTGATTACTATTTGTCTCCTTACATTTTAATAGTGGTTGGAGTTTAAAAAATCATTTGAAATCTGTTTCCCAATGGCTTCTTATAACCGAACAGTGCCACTGATGAGATTTCTTTCTGTATTTGGAGACAACATAATTTTATTTTATTTTATCTTTTTTTCTTTTCTTTCTTTCTTTTTTTTTTTTGAAGAAAATGATCTTGAAGCAGCCACAGAAATACAGCTTGGAGGGTCTAAAATGAGGAGTATTTCAGTCGCAAGTTAAAATCAAGAACGGAATCAATACGGGCAACTCTGTAATTGAAAACCAGTGGGTGATAATTTTCCAGAAAAACAAGATAATAAGAATGGAGAGGGGAGGTTGGTGGGAGAAGATAAGATTAAAGATGAGATCTCAATTAAATAGCGACCATTTGAACAGTGTAATCAAACTTCTCATTTTCTCATGTATTTCCCCTTTTGGGGGCTAATAATTAGGAAGTGCTATAAGAAATAATTTAGGCAAATCAAAGTAGAGTCTATTTAATTTATTACGATTACTGCTAATTTAATATTTACGGTATTGTTCATATCAGAAATATTTTTGGTTAGCAGAAAGAGTTCAGCATGCCAAGGTTTATTTCTGTGTAATTCTGACATATTACTTATGACACAATGAGCATGAATTTATTTATGATAGTTTTGTGTCAGCACTGAGTCTTGTGTTCTACCTTGGCTTGCTGACTCCAGGCTGAGGCCCTGTCACTTGAGCCACACTTTGACTTCCAGCTTTTTGATAGTTAATTTAGAGATAATAATGTCATGGATTTTTCTGCTCAGCCTGGCCTTGAACTCAGATCTTCAGATATCAGCCTCCTGAGTAGTTGAAATGAGAGTTGCATTATTTTTCCTATATTATCTTATTTCCTATATTATATTATATTTTATTTCCCGTATAGTTTTCCTGTATTTTTATTAGAAAAGTTTCTCAATGAAATACTAGACATTCGTTTGATGCTGAGAAAGCTTTGCAGTTGTTTCTCCTCTCCTTCTTTACTGGAAATTCATTCATCAATCTCATTTTCCTGGTTGTCTTCTGAGTTCCAAATTATTTTCTTATTTAAATCTGAGTGTCAGATAAATTTATATCATTTCCAAGCTAGTACCCCACAAATAGCACACAGGGCAACAAAGATTCTTTTTTCCCATATATTTTTATTGTAAGTCATAGAAGGGTTATTTTATGTTCACCAGATAGAAAGTGCATTACTTCACAAACATTGATACCCTTTCTCATGTCATGGTCCCCATTTCCCTCCCCACCCCTGCCACGCATGTTGTTTTCCCCCCTTCCCTATCCAATTCCAAATAACCAATCAAGCATATACACAATATATCAGATAATAAGGTGAAATACTATAAAATATGAGATAACCAAGAGACAGCAAAAGAGATAACGTGTAGTACATTAAGGACAACAATCGCTCATTATATGGCTTTTGTTTCAATATCCTGGAGGTCCTTTCTTTAGCATCATACTATATAGCCTTATATATCAAGGTTTTGTTGTATTGTAAATCTCTGCTAGGAGAGCCCAAGGTTTCTACTGATTATGACAAATGAGGGAAACCATCGAGCCTATGTTCCTTTGGGTCTGGCTTACTTCACTTAATATGATTTTTTCCTAAGTCTTTCCATTTCCTTACAAATGGGGCGATGTCGTTCTTTCTGACAGCAGCATAGAATTCCATTGTGTACAAATACCACAACTTGTTGATCCACTCATCAACTGAGGGACATCTAGGTTGGTTCCATATCTTTGCTATGGTGAATAGTGCTGCAATGAACATTGTTGTGCTAGTGGGTTTAGTATGCCCTTGTTTCTGGATGGTTGGGTAAATGCCAAGTAGTGGAATTGCTGGGTCATAGGGGAGTTCTATGTTTAGTCTTTTGAGGCACTGCCACACTGCTTTCCATAGTGGTTGAACGAGTTTGCACTCCCACCAACAGTGTAGTGGTGATCTCTCCTGGCCACATCCCCTCCAGCATCTGTTGGTATTAACAAAGATTCTTATCTTACCAACTGTCCATGTCTGCATAAGAAATTTGAGATTATAAAGCATATATTGAGATGGAGACTTACATATTTATATATGTATAATAATGAACATAATTAACATAATAATGAACAAGCCAGGAGCTGGTAGAGCTGCTAATCCTAGCTACTCAAGAAATTAAGAGGATTGCTGTTCAAAGCCAGCCTGAGCCGGATGGACAGCTGTGGCTCCCGCCCATCATCCCAGCTACTCAGGAGGCTGAGATCTGAGGATCAAGGTTCAAAGCCAGCCCAGGCACAAAAGGACCTGGGACTTTTATCTCCAATTTACCTCTAGAAAATGGGAAGGGGGTTGTGGCTCAAAGGGTAGGGTGGTGGCCTTGACCTAAGAGCTCAGGGACAGTTCCCAGGCCAAGTTCCACCCCATGAGACACACACACACACACACACACACACACACACACACACACACACACACACGCCAGCCTGGACAGAAATGCCCATGAGATTCTTATCTCCAGTTCACCACCAGAAAACCAGAAAGTGGCACTGTGACACAGTGGTGGAGTGCCAGCCTGCAGTGAAAACCCTCCAAGACAGCACAAGGAGAAGGAGGAGGAGGATGGGGGGAAAGGAGGAGGAGGAGGAGGAGGAAGAGGAGGGAGGAGAAGGAAGAGGAAGAGGAAGAGGAGGGGCCAGGAGTTTGGCCTAGTGGTAGAGTGCTTGCCTAGCATGCATGAAGACCCGGGTTCGATTCCTTGGTACCACATACACAGAAAAAGCCAGAAGTGGTGCTGAGTCTCAAGTGGTAGAGCTCCAGCCTTGAGAAAACCCAAGGACAGTGCTCAGGCCCTGAGTTCAAGACCCAGGACTGGCAAAAAAAATGAAAAAGGAAGAGGAGGAGGAGGAGGAGGAGGAGGAGGAGGAGGAGGAGGAGGAGGAGGAGAGGAAGAAGAGGGAGAAGAGGAGAAAGGAGAGAAGAGGAGGAGGTTGGGCAAAAGGAGACCCCACATTGATTCAGGCAGAAATGAATTGGGGAGGAGCAAGATGGACCTGTGAGGAGGGGAGGGGAGAGGAGGGGAGGGGAGCAGAGGGAGTGGAGAAGGGTCTGTGGTTGAGCTGGGTTATATGGGGGAGGTAGGAGGCAGAACACCAAGGATGCCCAAGTGTTCTGAGACCCTGGGGAAACCCCTCAGTGGCTGAAGGAGGTATGGCTGGGCTGGGGTGGTTGAGGAAGGGACCCCAGAGGAGGAAGACAAAGAGGAGAAGGGAAGGGAGAGGCCCAAGTATTGGCTTTCTGAAGGTCAAAGTGACTGTCCTTCTCTCCTTGGCCCTCCCCCCAGCGTGGTGAGGGAGGGGGATCTCTGACGTTCTGATCACACCTCTAATCTTCTAATTAGTAGCAAATCCCTCTGCCAATTCTATTGGGCTCTTTCTTCTTAACAATATTCCATATGTTTATGGGAAAATCCCTTTTCCAAAAAAATGGGGGGGGGGGTGGAACATTCTAGAAAGGCTGGGTGATGAATTCTTTCATCTGTCCCCCACTTCTGACCCAAACTGAAAAGGCCCTGGGGCTTCCCAGAGCTGTGGACATCTCGATAATAAGAGCAGAGCAAATGCAAAGGGAAATTTATGTTCCTGGGTTTACTGTAAGCACACCGGGTTTGTTTAATTGGGAGGTTTTTTTTTTTTTTTAAATTGGTATTGGTCCGTTTTAAAATGCCTAATTATCTTCCTGGAAATGACATCGCAGCATCCTAACACAGGTTTGAAGTCGGATGCCCTGTACTATTTATTATTTTTCATGACCATGATCACACAAAGCCGAGAAGGTGACTTTATGAGGCTCATTTACAGTGCCTTTGTTTGCCTTTGGCGTTAAAAGAAAGAAAGAAAAAAAAGAGAGAGAGAGGAGGAAAGAAACCTTTGAAAAGCCATTTAACATAGATGGTTCTCATTGGGTGTTAAAAAAGAATCCATCCAATTATAAGTACCCCAGCAAAGTTTTGTTTTGGTTTGCGGGGTTATTGTAATTATTATTCCTATTATTATTCCTATTACAGGGTTTCATTCGAACATGGAAATGGTCAGTGGTGCAAAACGACTGCAGTTTTCATGTGTGCTGATAGTTTGATCCATGCATTCCCAGGCCATCTCGGATTGCAATTAATTCTAGCGAGAGTCACCGAAAGCAAAGAAAATACAGTATTCAAACGTAAGAGCAACCTGGGGTGGTAAGATTGCCTGAAGGTGTGTGTTGCAATCGTCTCTTTGCAGGAGGACATTACACATGCAGTGAGAACAACGCGATTGTAATCCACCCAGACCAATAACAACACTGGTGTCTGCCCGGGACAGGAGCTCATGCCAGGCTGGGTTCTGTCTCCATGGCTATACAGTCTTTGCCACTGTATGCTCACAGCAAGGTTGCAATGAGTGTTTGGATTTAGAAGAGAAACATAATGATCTCACATTGAAGAAACACTTGTTTAAGACTGTTTGGGATCTAGATGTCCTTTCAGGTTTCTAATGAGTGGTTATATTGGGGTGGGGGGGATCATTCAGCCATTTTGCACCTGCAACATCCCCCCCCGCTTCAAACTGGTGAACTACCAGTTCTCCATATCTTTAGTTTCTTTAGAAGACTTCAGGCTGCAAGTATGGCCTAGCATGCATGAAGTATGCATAGCATGTATGAAGTCCTGGGTTCGATTCCTTGGTACCACATACGTAGAAAAAGCCAGAGATGGGTTCTTTGCCTCAAGTAGTAGAGCGTGGTCCTGAGAAAGTTCAATGTCAGTACCCAGGCCCTGGGTTCAAGCCCCATGACTGGCAATTCATCAATGACTTCAGGGAAGGAGAGAAGTTGGAGATGGTTCTGATCTGTCTACAGATAAGCACATATTCTTCATGTACATTTTGTGTGTGTTCCTGTGCATGTGTGTGTGTGTGTGTGTGTGTGTGTGTGTGTGTGTGTGTGGTACTGGAACTTGATCTCAAGGCCTTGTACTCGCTCATATACTTTCTCACTCAATACTGGTAACTCTACCACCTTGTACCGCACCCCCAGTCCAGCTTTGTGCTGGTAAATTAGAGATCAGAATCTCATGGATTTTTCTACCTGGGTTAGCTTTGAACCACGATCCTCCTCTCAGGCTCTTGAGTCGTTACAGGTGTGAATGTGGCCCTCCTATATTTTTTAACAAGGTCATGGAATTTCATGCAGCTTATGATGGCCCATTGTGTTCATAATAATCAAATGGAAATGTATACCAGACCTCTTTGAAAGTGGACTCAAGGTGTGTGGGGTAAAGAGTTTTCAAGTTTGATATATGTATGCACTCAGCCTCATGAATGTGCTTTGGGCACAGGACAGCCCCAGGACTGGCAAAAAAATAATAATAAAATAAATAAAATAAAATAATCACTCAACATGGAGGAAGGGACAGATGAGTACGGATTCTAGGGTGGGGAAAGTATGGTGATGATAAGAAATTAGTAAAAGCAGCTACTGGTAGAAGGCAATCCCAAACTACCCTCATACAGCCTAGGGGGAAAAAAAGCCATCCACAAGAATTACAAGGAAGAGACATGAGCAGAACGTTTACTGAACACACTTCAGACAGTAGACAAAGCCAAATTTCAGTGGAAATCCATTGTAGGGTTGTGTTGTTTTTTAAATTTTATACTACTTATTTATTTGTGAGCTAGAACCCAGACTTGAACTTGGGGTGTTGAGCTTATATGCTGATTTTTGTTGTTGTTGTTTTTCACTGCTCCTTGGTGCTATATAGCTTGACTCATGTCTAGAATTTGGATGACTAATTGGATAGAGATAAGAGTCTCTCAGAAATTGCTGTTTAAGCTAGCTTTGAACAAAGATGCTCCTAAGTAGCTGGGATTACAGGTGTGAGCGGTCAGTATCCCAGTGGGTTTGTTCCTTAAAGATAGATCCTTTTCAGGTCTGACTTGCTTATCACAAATCTAAATGGGAAAAAAAATAGTGACTTTTCCACATAGTAGGTGTACCCATCTCCCAAGGTGTTAAGCTTGATGTTACAAATGAGTTATTATCCTCTGATCTGTTACTTTTCTTCCGTGGCCTTATGTTATCCAGATTCTTTTTCACTCGTGAGTAAATGTTCTTGGAATGCTGTGTGAATTTTCCTGGATGCCATATTGTTTAATTGCCGCAGATAGCTCAGAAGAGAAATGAGGACCCGTGCTGTATGGGAAGATACATAGAAGGCGAAGGCCAGAGCTGATTGGACGGTGTCAAGAAAATATGATACAGCCAGACACCAAGCCATTCAGAAAACCGAGTTCTGAAGATCACAGTTCAAAGTCAACTCGGGATGGGGGGGGGGGGTTGGGAGTCCATGAAACTATTATCTCCAATTAAGTGCCCCAAAGCCGGAGACAAAACTGTGGTTCAAGTGATAGAGCACTAGCTTGGAGCAAAATTGCCCAAGGACAGCATCCAGGCTCTGAGTTCAAGACCCACTACTGAGAAAGGGGAAAGAGGAGGGTTCACTATAGTTACAGAGTTAAAATGGAAACCCAGGGCCAGGAGTTTGGCCTAGTGGTAGAGTGCTTGCCCAGCATGCACAAAGACCCGGGTTCCATTCCTCAGTATCACATGCATAGAAAAAAGGTGGAAGTGGTGCTGAGGTTCAAGTGGTAGAGTTCTAGCCTTGGGAAAGTCCAAGGA
Source organism: Megascapheus bottae (assembly GCF_031878675.1). Classification (NCBI taxonomy): domain Eukaryota; kingdom Metazoa; phylum Chordata; class Mammalia; order Rodentia; family Geomyidae; genus Megascapheus; species Megascapheus bottae. The sequence goes on from NC_143543.1 coordinate 3,180,146, forward strand.
CAGGGCTCAGGCCCTGAGCTCAAGCCCAGGACTGGCAAAAAAAATGGAAGCCCTTTTGTACAACTACTTGAAGATATATATATATATATATATATATATATACATATGTATATGTATATTAAATTAACAATGGGTGTTGGTGGCAGTGCTCAGATCATTGAGACACAACCAAAGAGCAAAAACATAAATGATCAAATCTGAGTTTCAGGCAAATAAATAAATACAAAAAATTTTAAAAAACATTAAAACTCAATAAATGCCATTCTCATATGGGTTTCTTTTCATTCTTCTTACTTTTTTGTTTCATAAACTTACTTATTTGAAAATAACACTGAGAGCTTATTTATAGGGCCAGGGAATGAATTAATTCCTATATTTATATTCATTTCAGGTTCAATGTCACATCCTTCTCTGCTCAGTAATATTTCATTAAGACAGAGTTCTACCTTTTTTGTTCTTCTGAAAAATTAATGTGAAAATTAAGATTACTCTACATGGAAATGGTGGGAAAATATAAACTCATCACGAAGACACAGCACCATGGGTGCTAAAAGGAATGGCCCAATGTTGGAGGGAGAAAATTTAGGATATTTTACCTAATATCTTCACAAGCATCAAGTGATTCAACACGAATGGCAAGGATCCTTTGTAAGAATCACTGAAGACCACATCCGTGATTAAATGAGTGAGTTTCTGTTGATCAACTCAAGGCTGGGATGTAGCTCGGTGACAAAGCACTTGTTTATCCAGTGCCACATTGTGGGTTCAATCCCAGTACCAAGAAAAAAAGGACAAAACCAATACAGCTTAGAATTACCAACGTAAGAAGGAACGACAGCAGAGAAAGAAAATTCACATTGATCATACTCTTAGCAAAAGAGAAATAACCTCAATCCACATTATGCAAACATGTATTAGACAACAGAAGGTTTTCTAGATAATGACAATATTTCACAAAGCTGGGTACTGCTGCCTCACGCCTGACATCCCAGCTACTCAGGAGGCTGAGATCTGAGGATCACAGTTCAAAGCCAGCCTGGGCAGGAATGTCTGTGAGACTCCAATGAACCACCAGAAACCCAGAAGTGGTGGCTTAACTGGTAGAATACTGGTTGAGCAAAAGAGCTCAAAGACAGCACCCAGGCCCTGAGTTCAATCCCCATGAGCAAAACCAAGAATGTTTCACAAAAGATCATCCATTTATTACCAGTATTCATATGGGCTTCCACTAAAGGAAATAGTTCCATTATTAATTCTCTCATCACTCTGTGATTTTTTTTTAAAAAGTTGTTTTATTTTATTTTTTTATTGCCAGGGTAATGTATAGAGGGATTACAGTTACATTCAGCAGGTGCATACTTCTTACACATTGATGCCCCTTCTCATGTTTTTGTCCCCATTTCCCTCCCCCCACACCCTCCCAATCATCTTGGTTTCCCCCATTTCAAATAAACACATAAACATATATACTATATAACAAAGTCAGATATAGTAACAATATGAGATTAAACAAAGGGCACAAAAAAAGAGAAGAGAAATAACATAGTACATTAAGAACAACATTCACAAAAGATAAAACTCTTGTTTTCATATCCTAGAGATCCTTTCATTTAGGCTCATCCTATATGACCCTATGTACCTAGGTTTTGAACTATTGTAATCCCCTGCTTGGAACTTCTTGATGTTTTAACATCTTCACCTAGCCTAAACTTTCTAGCTCTCTGATCCTACTCAAATTCAACAGATTAGCTCACATCCTACCTCCCAGAAGGCAAATAAAAATGTCTAAGTGCTACTACAAAACCAGAATAAAAAGTGTTAACTCTACTCACCACCATTCCTTCTGCTTCTCTTCAGTTCCAGTGGGAAATTAAAGGCTAAAATTAATCTTTCCACTTATTCCCTGAAGAAAATATTTCCTTCTGTTTTCTCTGGATTTTCTTGCTGGTGGATTTTAGTATGAACAAGTCAGGTTGATAAATTCTCCCTACGCAAGTGTCACTCATCTTCCTTGGATACAAAGAAAACTGCAATAGATAATATGCAAATAATTATAAATGAATGAATGAACGTATGCTTAAGAAAAGACATAGGCAGTGAGTTAAAGAAACACGTTAGCCAAACACCAATGGCTCATGTCTGTAATCCTGATTACTTAGGAAGTTGAGATTTAAAGATCATGGTTTGGGGGACCAAGAATATGGCTTACTGGTAGAGTGATTGCCTAGCATGCAGGAAACTCTGGGTTCGATTTCTCAGCACCACATACACAGAAAAAAAAACAGAAGTGGTGCTGTGGCTCAAGTGGTAGAGCACTAGCCTTAGAGCAAAAGAAAATCAGGCCCTGAGTTCAAGTCCCAGGACTAGCCCAAAAATAAATAAATAATAGATAGATAGAATAAAAAGATGATGGTTTGAAGCCAACTCCAATCCAACAAGTTTATGAGACTGTCATCTCCAATCAATCACCAAAAACGTAGGAAATAGAGCTGTCGCTCAAGTGGTAGCCTAGAGGGGAGAGAAAAAAAAAACTCAAGGACAAATGCTCAGGCCGAGTCCAAGGCCCAGGATTGTCACAAAAAAAGGCAAAACAAAAACAAAAACCCAACCAGACATTGGACTGGTATAGCTTCGCAGACCATGTGAAGCCACATCCATCTTTGTCTACCTGTGACAACATGGCATGCTTGCCTTTGTGTTCTTAGCCATGCAAATTAAAAACGAATTTAAAAAGGAAAAAGAAAGGGAAAAAGAAAAAAGCAAATCATCCAGACTGGTAAAGCTCACAAAGCGGAACCTAGACCGACTCGCCAGTATTTTGTGGGGGGCAGAGTGTTTGCTGGATGGCATTATTGGTGTTCGGAGTCCAGCCTTGTGCAGCTGTGCATGTGTGTGTGTGAACACCCAGTGCCCACGTCACTTGCTCGGGAGACACATGGTGTGCAGGGCAGTGCTCAGGCTTTGTTGTTACAAATCAAACTCTTAATTAATTACGGAACATACTGCCATGCGCGCCTCAAGCTGTATTTTCTTGAGACATTTCTGACTCATAAATATCCTGTCATCTGCCTTTTCAGTGTTCTTGGCCTTGCTTTAGGGAATGGTGAGAGTCATCATCCATGTTACTTTTACTGTGAGAAATCTATATGATATATTATAATATTGTATTATGCACTATTATATATTATACATGGTATATAATATGTGTAACATATAATAATATATACTATACATACCATATTGCATATTAAACACTGTAACATGTATTATTATAGTATCATGTTACATATCATAATATATTATCCTATTATATATAACATGTAGGGGACATATTATAAATAACATATAATCTCTCTATATAACCTTGCATAATATAATGTGCCATAATTCTAATTGCATATTGTGGTTGTTGTAATTTTATATTTTCATTATACTATTATATATCATATACTATATGTTATATATTGTTATATATTACATTGATATTATATATAAATATACTCTTTATTTTTATTTTTTTGACAGTTGTGGGCCTGGGCACTGTCCCTGAGCTTTTTTGTTCCAAGCTAGTATTCTACTACATTGAGCCACAGTGCCACTTTAGTTTTCTGGTGGTTCACTGGAGATCAGAGTCTCATGGACTTTTCTGCGTGGGTTGGCTTTGAACCAGGATCCTCAGATCTCAGCCTCCCGATTAGCTGGGATTACAGGTGTGAGCCATCAATGCTTGGCAATATGTATTATGTGTATGTGTATCTATGTATATATCATGCACGAGTGTGGAAAGAAACAAATTTCCATTGAATTCTGTCCCCATTCCTCTGGCCCAAATTGGGAAGCAATATTTTCAAATCAGAAAATAGAATCCTGAAGACTTGGGAGAAAATTCTGGATCTGCCATTTCTATCTGATTGAATTTTCGGTCTTGCTTTTCTATGTATCTAATTTATTGGGAATTATGTGAAGAAACTCCAAAACCAGCTAACGCTATGCTTAGCACTCACAAGCACTGCGGCTTACAGTTACTTGTTTATGCATGTCAACAAAGTCTTGTGAAATTCCTCCAGACTCTTGGACAAATGCGCATTGAGAAATAATGTGGGGCAAAGTATTTCACTTCGTGTGTGTGTGTGTGTGTGTGTGTGTGTGTGTGTGTGTACTGGCACTGACACTTGAACTCAGGACTTCATGCTCTTACTTGGCTTTTTTTTTTTTTTTTAAGCTCAAAGCTAATGCTATACCATTTGAACCACAGCTCCACTTCTGGCTTTTCGGTGGTTGATTGGAGAGCAGAGTCTCAAGTACTGTCCTTTATTGACTGGCTTTAAACAGCACCCCTCAGATCTCAGCCTCCTGAGCTGCTGGAATTACAGGTGTGGGTGAGCTACCAGTTCCTGGTTAGAATTCACATATTCTTTTTTTTTTTTTTTTTTTTGCCAGTCCTGGGCTTGAGCTCAGGGCCTGAGCACTGTCCTTGGACTTTCTCAAGGCTAGAGCTCTACCACTTGAGCCTCAGCACCACTTCCGGCTTTTTTCTATGTATGTGGTACCGAGGAATCGAACCCGGGCCTTCGTGCATGCTAGGCAAGCACTTTAACCACTAGGCCAAACTCCCGGCCCCAGAATTCACATATTCTTGAGAGTTTCGGCTTTCTCACAATTGGCAATTATTACTATTACAGAGAGAACACCTGTGCATTGTTGATCATACTTGAAATGTTTATTATGCAAAAATTACCTGTCATCTTCTACACATATTTATTGTGGTCATACTTAGTTATCTTCTATTTATTTATATATACATATATACATATATATATATATATATATATATTGTGGTTCATGGGGCTTGAACTCTGGGCCTGGGCGCTGTCCCTGAGCTCTTCAGTTCAAAGCTACCACCCTACCCTTGAGCCAAGCCCTCAAGCCCCACTTCCCATTTTCTAGTGATTAATTGTAGATAAAAGTCTCTCGGCTTTCTATTGCCCAGGCTGGTTTTGAACCGTGATCCTCAGATCTCAGCTTCCTGAGTAGCTAGGATGACAGGCGTGAGCCTCCACGCCTGGCCAGAATTTCACTTCTTGGCCCCTCTGCATTCCGAGTGTTAGGAATAAAGCTAGGAAAGGAAATGGGCTTTGCCTATTGTTGGCTAATAAGTGAGAATCATCATTGACATGGATTATTTCTGAATATTATTATTTTTTTGCAGGGCTTAAGAACTGAATCACATTATTTTGTTGCTGGCATAAGGCCTTCCAGAACTCCATTTTACATATTTTGATATTCACTACATACATATGTATTTTATATATATGTATATATAAATATTTATATAAATATATATAAATATTTATATATATGTATATATAAAAATATTTTTATATATATTTGTTTTTTATCTGACTTGGGGCTTGAACTCAGGGCCTGGGCGCTATCCCTGAGCTTTATCTGCTCAAGACTTACACTCGACCACTTTGAGCCACAGCTCCATTTCTGGTTTTCTGGTGGTTCCTTGGATAAGAGTCTCATGAACTTTTCTGCCTGGGTTGGCTTTGAACTGTGATCTTCAGAGTAGTGAGATTGCAGGTGTGAGCCGCTTGCACCAGCTAGACTACTTCTTTAAGATAAAAGTTTAACAGAGAGCTGGCACTCAATTCTCAGGAGTTTCACAGTGGGGGGGGGGAACATGCTAATTTGGTGATGTCTCTGATTTCCTGCTCAGAAGGGAAAAAGCCAAGCTTCTCACAACACCATTTGTCATTTTACAGTCTTCAGGTTTGGCCTCAGCCTTGCAACACAGGCCTGCAAATCCCAACTTTGAGTGCCTGACATTGAATCAAACCCATCTTCTCAAGCACTTTCTTTCAGTAGACACCACTGTCAAGTTTCCTGAGAGGCCATTTTGATTTGCTTCATAAGAATGATCTCAACAGGAATGGAAGATTTGTTCTCTGTCTCTCCTTTGACCTTAGGTACTAATAACTCGGTAATCCCCCAAACATCATTTGGAGATGATTCTTTTCTCCTTTTTTTTTTTGCCAGTCCTGGGCTTGAACTCAGGGCCTGAGCACTGTCCTTCAACTTTCTCAAGGCTAGAGCTCTACCACTTGAGCCTCAGCACCACTTCTGGCTTTTTGCTATGTATGTGGTACCAAGGAATCGAACCCAGGTCTTCATGCATGCTAGGCAAGCACTCTACCACTAGGCCAAACTCCTGGCCCCTCTCCTTTTTGTTTCATTTGTTGATGGTGGGACTTGAACTCAGAGCTTAGGCACTTGCCTTGAGCTTTTGTGCTCCACCACTTGAGTCATAGCTCCACTTCTGGTTTTCTGGTGGTTCATTGGACATAAGTGTCTCATGGACTTTTCCTGCTAGGCTGGCTTTGAACCAGGATCCTCAGATCTCAGACTCCTGAGTAGATGGGAGGAGAGGCGTTGAGTCACCATCACTCAACACTTTTCCCAATCATCATCATCATCAGATGATGATGATAATTATCTTTAAGTAGTTATACAGAAGGGTTTTAATTCCACTTATCAGTTTACGCAGACATTGCATCTTCATCCATGTAATTCCTTCCATCTTCCTCCTCCACCTCTCCCCACCCCACCCCTCCCCTCAATCGTCCTGGCTCCATGTTTTGTTTTGTTTTCTTTAGCACATGGACATTGACTATTATGGGCTAGTTCTTCATTCACAAGCCTTGTTAAGCTTGTGCCTGCAGTCCATTCGAACTCGTTTTTAATGCTAGCCATGAGCTGATGGCCTATGTGTGCATTCTCCATTAAGCCAGGGAAATTAAGGGAGACTCTTTTTTTTTGGCTCCCCCTCAAGTCCTGGGTCATTTGAAAATTCATTCTCCTTATTTTCCTGCCCCTCAATGAATTCTGCATTGTTTTAATGAATTCTTTCTCAGTGTGGTGGCTCTGAAAGCTAAGACCTCAAGCCGTTTCGCATTTACACACTCTGATATCACTTGCTTTTATAACTTCATTGCTTCATCATTTTTTTTTTAGAATTATTTTTAGGCGGTCACATTACCCTCTGTCTTCCTTTTCAAAACAACCAACACACACACATACACACACACACACACACACACACACACACACACGGGAGTGAGGGAATTCAGGGCTGAGGAAATGTTCTGAGGGATACACCGTGTTTAAAAAGATCAAACAATGCATAACTGAGGTAAATGGCCTCGACAGAAAAGACAGAGCCATTTGGCTCATTTGTAAAAGGACAGAAATGAGTCAAATGAAGCAGTTGGCATGAGTGACTTTCCAATCTTTTTTGTTTGAGACAGTAGATGCCTATTTAAAAACATTTTCTCAGGATTGGGAGGGTGGCCTAATGGTAGAGTGCTTGCCTAGCATGCACAAAGACCTGGGTTCGAATCCTCACTACCACATACACAGAAAAAGCCAGAAGTGGAGCTGTGACTCAAGTGCTAAAGCACCAGTCTTGAGCCCAAAAGCCCCAGGACAGTGCCCAGGACCTGCAAAATGATGATGATGATGATGATGATGATGATGATGATGATGATGATGATGATAAATGTGACTTTAGGAATATTTTGGGGTGTGTTTTAAGGATTTGTAGACTAGACATTGGATTGTGTGATCTCAAGGACACATTTCCAAGTAAAACATATAAGAGTTTCAATACACTCCACTCAACAAAAACATAATTGAGCATCTCTAAGATAGCTGAAGACACAACAATGAAACAGCCCACTTCCTGTCTCAAGACACACACACGCACACACTTGTGTTTTGAACACAGTGGCCGATTGTATCTTCTTCCCATCCCCCACTTTTGCATGCCAGGGCCAAAAATAACCCATCCGTCTCTACCTCCAAACCTTTCCTATTCAATAAACCGTTACAGAACAACTGGAGTCCATGAAAACAGTGGAGCGAAATAAAGCAGTGATTAGAGAAAATAATGGATTACAACTGAGATCTCATGATATTAGCAGCCTTCTGAACCATGAAATCAAGTCTCTATATGGTTTAAAAGAAGACGCGGAATGAAGGCCCTTTCTTGTCGTTTGCCTGTCAGAAGTAGTGATTGTGAACTTCAAAAAAGAAACTCGAGCCCCCTCTCCAGCCCTCCACATGGGAAATATCTGATTCTATCTGATGATTTGCATATGGTTTGGAAAAAGGAAAGGAAGGGCTGTTAAAGGTTAACTGACTTTAATATCTCACTTGGGTTTAGAAAGCCTCTGAACTCCAGTTAATATCCTATGACAAGAAATTCTCCAATATTGACAAAGCAAATAAGCAAAGGCTTTACCTATTTTAAGCTGCAAGCTGAAGTGCTTCTCTATTCTTGCTTGCCCCCAATTAGACATCTGAATGGCTTTTTTTTTTCTTCTTGGAATACTTCTCCATATTAATCTTTGATTTGCCTCATGCAACACAAAGATGAGTTTTAAACTGGGCCTTCCCCCAAGAGAATCCACTAGAAAAAATGTGAAAGATCACTGTGTGAATGTGTGTGTGTGTGTGTGTGTGCATACGTCTTGGGGCTTGAACTCATGACCTAGGCCTTGGCCTTGGGAAATTTTTCTCAAGACTAGTATTCTAACACCTGAGCCACTTTGGGGCGATTACTTGGAGATAAGAGTTTTTCCTGCCCGGGCTGGCTTTGAACCACGATCCTCAGATCTCAGCCTCCTGAGTAGCTGGGATTACAGGCCTGAGCCACGAGCACCCAGCATGGGTGAAATTTTTAAGTGGACACAACCAATGAATATTTTATTCCTACTGGTATTTTTTTTCTGTAACCCTTTGCCAAGAACTTGAGTAATTCCCCTTAGTCTTTGAGATCACAAAATTCATTATTAATAGAATTTTTCACACACATATATAATTTTTCTAAATATATATACACATATATATATATTTGTAGTTCTATCTAACAACTAGGCTAGGGCTAAATCAGATACTAGCCATACTCATATGCAATAAATTAGAATCATTTACAACCGGTTGTGAAAACCAAAACAGCTGTTAAGAAAGAATGAGCCGTTCACCCATTTGATGAGGGATACAATAATCATGAAGCAATCTTCTTTTTTTTCATATATTTTTATTGTAATTAATAGAAGGGTTACATTATATTCGTAAGCTAGAAGGTGCATTACTTCACATACATTGATACCCTTTCTCATGTCTTGGTCCCCGTTTCCCTCCCCCCACCCTCACCCCTCATCTTGTTTTCCCTCCTTCCCTCTCCAATTTCATGAAGCAATCTTCTTATCAAACATTTGGCGAAAGTCTTATGGAAGGACACCTGCACAAAGCCACTTCAACATATCCAGTAAAACAACAAATTTAAAAATTATTCATTCCACATCCGGGTCCTGGTGATTCCTGCCTACAATCCTAGCCAATCAGGAGGCTGAGATCTAAAGGTGCCTACCTGGTCTTTTGTGCTCCAGACTGGCACTCTACCACTTGAGTCACAGCTCCACTTCTGGTTTAGAGGCTCATGGACTTTGCTGCTCAGGCTGGCTTTGAACCACAGACCCTCACATCTCAGCCTCCTGAGTGGCTGGGGTAACAGATGTGAGGCTGCTGATTATATTTTTACAGAAAGGAATTGCACCGAGATTCTTTTGTTCAGCTTATTACAATTGATCAGTACCAGTGCCTGGTATATCTGGGCATTCTTAACCCTGGAGATTGTACCCACCTGGCACCTTGTCCTACTGGTTTTAACCCATTCTGCTCCACCCCCCTGTATTGCTTTCCATCCCCTCCCCCCCTCTCTTACCTTTATGGAAGGAGGAGGAGGAGGAGGAGGAGGAGGAGGAGGAGGAGGAGGAGGAGGAGGAGAAAAGCAGCAGGATACTGGTGGCTTATACCTGTCATCCTAGCTACTCAGGATGCCAAGATCTGAGGATCATGGTTCAAAGCCAGCCCAAGCAGGAAAATTCATGAGACTCGTATCTCCAATAAACTACTCAGAAGAAACCAGAAGTGACGTTGTACCTTAAGTGTTAACGTGCTAGGCTTGAGCACAGAGAGACTCAGGAACAGTACACCTAGGCCCTGAGTTCAAGCACCAGGGCCATCAAAAAAAGAAAAGTGGAGCCGGGAGTTTGGCCTAGTGGTAGAGTGCTTGCCTAGCATGCATGAAGACCCAGGTTCGATTCCTCGGTACCACATACATAGAAAAAAAGCCAGAAATGGTGCTGAGACTCAAGTGGTAGAGCTCTAGCCTTGAGAAAGTCAAGGACAGTGCTCAGGCCCTGAGCTCAAGCCCCAGGACTGGCAAAAAAAAGAAAAAAGCAGATAAGATTATGCGTTTGTGCTTTGCACATATAACTTTAAAAACAGTAGGAAACACTATTGAAGCTATGACAACATATAAATGTGTGTGAGACAGAAATATATAAGCACACATATATGCACATATATGAACATATATTAAACATATACACATATATAAAATATATTATAAATAACATGTATATGTATACATACACATATACACACACATATATATATGTGGGCTGGGAGTTTGGCCTACGGCTAGAGTGCTTGCCTAGCATGCACGAGGCATGGATTTGATCCCTTGGTTCCACATACACAGAAAAACCTGGAAATGGTGCTGTGGCTCAAGTGGTAGAGCTCTAGCCCTGAGAATGCTCAAGGACAGTGCTCAGGCTCTGAGTTCAGGCCCCGGGACTGGCAAAAATAAATAAATAAATAAATATACATATATGCACATATAATAAACAAATACACATGTATGCATATATACACATATACACATTATATATCACAAATATATATAAACACACATATGATACATATTGTAATATAGACTATAACCATGTATATGTACATATTAAATGTAATGTTATATAGTATATATATTATATGTATCATGGACTAAAATGAATATGTGATGTATTATAGAATGTATATATTATAGGTATTGTGTACTACAATGGATGCTCTGTATTATAGGTATGTATTTGTCATATATATTTTTTACATATTTATATAAAATAAAAAATCTGGGGAAAGTAAGACAGTCTCAGGGGTTTCCTTTTCCTTGCTATTGTAGACCTCTGGAGTCTGAATCGAGTACTCAGTTCTTTGGGCATCTGGAACTGGCTCTGAGCATTTTGTGTTTCTTCTGAGTGAGTGCTATCTGTGGCAAGGCCCCCAAAAACCAGAAATCCCTGTGACTTGATCGGGGAAAAAAATGAGCACAAACTTGGAAAATGGTGGCAAGATAAAGGGACATTTTCCAAAAGAAAGGTGTCTGACTTGCCAGGATACATGTAGACCTCTATGAAACTCCAGAAAGCCAGATGCAGAAATGAAAGAACGATGGAAATGACTCCAAAAATGAAAATACTGTTATCTGATAAACTTTGTGTGTGTGTCTGTGTACCTGTACTGGGACTTGAACCCAGCGTATCTTGCTCTCATTTGGATTTTCTTGCTCAGAGCTGGTACTCTACCACTTGAGCCACAGCTCCACTTCTGGTTTGGGGGTGGATCATAGAAGATACAAGAGTCTCATGGAATCTCTTGCCTAGACTGGCTTCCATCTGGAATCTCCAGATCTAGGATTACAGGTGTGAGCCACAGTGCCCAGCTAAAAAGGATATCTTGATTAGATAGTGAATTCTCCATTTTTTCCAGACCTATTAGTTCTATGAGCTCTCATTATTTAGATATGCATACATGTACTATGTATGTTGCTATTTATTTATAGTTATTTGGTATGGATTTTTACAGTACTGGGTTTTGAACTCAGGACTTCACACTCTGTAGACTGGAGTTCTATCTTTTGAGCCATACGCCTGGCGTTGCTTTTATTCATGTTTGGAGGGTATCATGCTATTTTCTGAGCCCTACCTTGGACTGCAGAATGCTTCCCACATAACAAGAATTACAACTATGTACCCTCACACCCAGGCTATCAATTCAGATAGGGTCTCTTGTTAACTTTTCTCTGCACTGGCCTAAAACCACAATCTTCCCGGCTCTGCCTCTGGAGTAGCGGGGATTATTGGCCTTCTGAGCACAGGCAGGTTAGAATGCACCCATTCTTATATTCAACTTTCAGATATGTAGGCTTCTAGATAACCCCAGCCGGAGAGGAGATGGTAAGATGCGAATTAAATCTGTCTGTGTGTCTGTGTGTCTGTGTGTGTGTGTCTCTAAGATCAATGCTTCTTCTCATGAATCCTCCTCTCTACACTTCTTTTCCAAGACAGTCCAAGTGTAGCCTGTTTCCACAGTCTATGTGAGGATCTTTGCAGGACATCACATTAATACCAGCCAACACCTTTGCCCATTTCTCCTTCATGAAACTTGGTGCAAAGCAACTTCATTTGAATGAGCCATTGGTTTGCTGTCACATTAGCATGTAAGAAAGAAATCGGAAGAAAGATTTTGGAAGGAAGGAAGGAAGGAAGGAAGGAAGGAAGGAAGGAAGGAAGGAAGGGAACACGATCTCTAAGTTAACATTTCTCAAGCAAGGATTCCTGTGGGTCTTTTCGCTTTGCTACCATTTACTGTGTGTACAGTTGGCAATTCCATTCCAGAGAACATGGTTCAAGCTGTGACCCTCTAAGAAAAAAATAAATAAATAAATAAAGGAGAGAAAGGAAGATCATAATCTCATCTCCACCTCTGTCTGGCTTGAATTTCACTCTTGTGCCCTGCAAAGCAGGAAAAACAGGTCCCACAAAGAATTTCTGAGAAAGACAAAGAACATCACCTAGTTGGAAAACACTAAAAAAAAATAAGAAGTTCATGCAAGAGCAAACTAAAGGATTCCTGGCACCCAGATTCCAGTGTTGGACTGGGAACTGTAGAAAATACCTATAGTCAGTCCCACACTGAGATGCCAGAATCATGTCTTCAAGTCTGAGTTTGGGATATATATATATATATATATATATATATATATATATATATATATATTGCAGACAGGAGTTTGGTCTAGTGGTAGAGTGCTTGCCTACCATGCACGAAGATCCGGGTTCGATTCCTCAGTACCACATATATAGAAAAATAAAGCTGGAAGTGATGCTATGGCTCAAGAGGTAGAGCTCTAGTTTTGAGAAATGTTCAAGGACAGGGCTCAGGCCCTGAGTTCAAGCACCATGAATGGCAAAAAAAAAAAAAAAACAAGACATGCCACTGCTTCAGTGCTAAGTAAAGCTGGCAGAAGACTCATTAGCCAGGAAACAAAACCATGTGGAATAGTTGCAAGGTCCTGAGTTCAACTCCTGCCTAGAACAAAAACAAACTCCCCAACATTTAGTTTCCAGCTTACAATATCACAGAATTCCCATGCACAGACAGACAGGGACACTCGTGACTCATGTCTGTCATTCTAGCTATCCAGGAGGCTGTAATCTGAGGACTGTAATCCAAAGCCAGTCTGGGCAGGAAAGTTCATGAGACTCATGTCCAATGAACCATCAAAAAGCTGGAGTGGAACTGTGGCTCAAGGGGTAGAGTGATAACCTTGAGAAAAAAGCTCAAAGTCCCAGGCCTTGAGTTGAAGCTCCAGGACACTCTCTCTCACTCTCTCTCTCTCTCTCTCTCTCTCTCTCTCTCTCTCTCTCTCTCTCTCTCTCTCTCTCTCTCTCTCTCTCTCTCTCTCTCACACACACACACACACACACACACACACACATTCCCACATGCATTTGTCTACCCAGGAATGCAATTGATACCTATCAATGATTATTATTGTTTCTACAGCATGCATGTGTGACTTTCCTTTTTTTCCAGAGTCATCTATCCTCTTCTCTTTCTCACATTCAAAATCCATGCACAGGTAGTCCACAAAAAAGGGGGACTCAGAGCTGACAACACAAGGGCTATTTAGAAACCCCAGCACCCTGAGAAATAACTCTACCATTCTTTTTTTTTTCCCCTCTCCCCCTCACTAGAAAGCAGCCAAAGAGAAATCTCTCTAAACCATAATCAAATGTTTTGTAAAAAGTCTCCAAAGATTCACAGGTGTGCTTTTCCAAAAAAAAGAAAAAAAGCCTTGTAGGTGGCAAATTTGTCTATCTTGGCAGGTGTTTGAGCCTGTGGTTCAAACACGCTGGGGATCAGAACCACGAAGATTTCTCAGCAGTCGATTTCTCTATGCTGTGACTTTCAATAGCCTCTCTACATCTGGACGTTTCACAGCCAACTCCAGATGTGTCGGCTCCCAGAGGCCTGTGAGTGTCTCCTCTCCCTGGAGCTATGATGAACCCCACAATCACAGGTAGTGTGCTGTGAGCACCTCAAAACACCTGCACTCTTCAGATCCGACCTGGGACTTAATCTTCAAGTATTTAGCATCTCCTTGATATTCAATTATACAAATGAGGTGTAATTGTGACCCTGGAAAGAATGAAAAGGAAAATGAAGAAGAAGAAGAAGAAGAAGAAGAAGAAGAAGAAGAAGAAGAAGAAGAAGAAGGAGGAGGAGGAGGAGGAGGAGGAGGAGGAGGAGGAGGAGGAGGAGGAGGAGGAGGAGGAAAGAAGGAAGGAAGGAAGGAAGGAAGGAAGGAAGGAAGGAAGGAAGTTTTTAGCTTGACAGAACATAAGAAGAAACTTCTAGGTACCAGAATTTGGGAAATGCTCACTTCACAGTACAGGAGATGATTCCCAATGTTATTTTAGCTGGAAGACCCAAGTTTATTGTCTGCAGTAATTATCATAATAACCCTGAGTTTACACCACAACCAATCAACTGTAATAAACTGAATGAAAGAATCTAGGTGCAATTCTTTTCTGTAAAAATTGCGGTCAGCAGCCAAGCACCAGTGGCTCACGCCTGTCCCAGCTACTCAGGAGGCTGAGATCTGAGGATCGTGGTTCAAAGCCAGCCTGGAAGGGTGAAGTCTATGAAATTCATATTGCCAATGAACCACCAGAAAGATGGAAGTGGTGCTGTGGTTCAAGTGGCAGAACACTAAGCCTTAAGCAAAAGGGCTCAGAGACAGCACCCAGACCTTGAGTTCAAGCCCCACTACTGGAAAAGAAATGTGGTCAGCAAACACAGTGGCATGCCAAGAACTGGTCGCTGATACCTTTAATCCCAGCTACTCAAGGCGCTGAGATCTGAGGATGGTGGTTCAAAGGCAGGCCAGACATGACAGTCTGTGAGACGCTTATTTCCTAATTAATAAAACACTGGAACTGGAGCAGAAGCTGAAGTGATTGAGTTACTAACTAGCCTTGAGAGAAAGCGTTCAGGGACAATTCTCAGGCTGTGAGTTCAAGCCCCAGTGTGGATACAGAAGAAAAGTAATAATAATAAAGTTAGAGTCACAATTTTCAAAACTCAGCCTTTTAGGTAGCTTGAATTACAGGCTTGAGCACCAATGCCTGGATGAGTTGCTTTTAACGAGTTGAATTGGGGGACCAGAAGTATGGCCTAGTGGTAGAGTGCTTGAATAGCATGCATGAAGCCCTGGGTTTGATTCCTCAGTACCACATACACAGAAAAAGCCAGAAGTGGTGCTGTGACTCAAATGGAAGAGCGCTGACCTCAAGAAAGCCCAAGAACAGCGCCCAGGCCCTGAGTTCAAGACCAGGACTGGCAAAATATAAATAAATAAGAGTATAATTGGTTCTTTTCAACATTAGTAATTGTTTTAGAAGTCATTTTATAGTCGCACTACTACACTGTTGGTGGGAGTGCAAACTCTTACAACCACTACGGAAATCAGTATGGCAGTTTCTCAAAAGACTAAATATAGGGGCCGGGAGTTTGGCCTAGTGGTAGAGTGCTTGCCTAGCACGCATCAAGACATGGGTTCGATTCCTTGGTACCACATACACAGAAAAAAACTGGAAGTGGTGCTGTGGCTCAAATGGTAGAACTCTATACTTGAGAAAAATCCAAGGACAGTGCTCAGGCCCTGGGCTGAAGCCCAGGACTGGCACAAAAAAAAAAAAAAAAAAGGACTAAACATAGAGCTCCCCTATGATCCAGCAATTCTGCTAATTGGCATTTACCCAATCGTCCAGAAATAAGGGCATACTAAATCCACTAGCACAACCATGTTCATTGCAGCACTATTCACCATAGCAAAGATATGGAACCAACCCAGATGTCCCTCAGTTGATGAGTGGATCAACAAGATGTGGTATTTGTACACAATGGAATTCTATGGTGCTATCAGAAAGAATGACATCGCCCCATTTGTTAGGAAACGGAAAGACTTAGAAAAAATCATATTAAGTGAAGTAAGCCAGACTCAAAGGAACTTAGGCTCAATGGTTTCCCTCATTTGCCAAATTCAGTAGAAACCTTGGGCTCTCCTAGCAGAGATTTATAATAGAGCAAAATCTAGATTCAGAAGGCCATATAGAATGATGCTAAAAGTAAGGACCTCCAGGATATAGAACCAAAAGCCATATAATGAGTGATTGTTGTCATTAATGTACTATGTTATCTCTCATCTCTTTTGCTGTCCCTTGGTTATCTCATATTGTTACATTATTGTTATCTGATATATTGTATATGTGCATATTTAGTTATTTGAAATAGGATAGGGAAGCAGGGAAAACAAGATGAGGGGTGGGGCGGGGGGGAGGGAAATGAGGACCAAGACATGAGAAAGGGTATCAATGTATGTGAAGTAATGCACCTTCTATCTGGTGAATATAATGTAACCCTTCTAATAGTTACAATAAAAAGAAAGAAGAAAGAAAGAAGTCATTTTATAACTGATGTGGTAAAGCATTAAAAAAAAAGTATGCCCCTCTTTCTCCTCCTCCTCCTCCTCCTCCTCCTCCTCCTCCTCCTCCTCCTCCTCCTCCTCCTCCTCCTCCTCCTTCTTCTTCTTCTTCTTCTTCTTCTTCTTCTTCTTCTTCTTCTCCTCCTTAAAGTAACTCAGCAAACTTGGGCAGACTTGACTGGTCAAGTTTTCTGTTCAGAAGATTCAAGTGTTCCAACTATTTTCTATACATGCCTCTATTTCTATCTTCCTGATCCAAAAAGCAGCTGAAACAGGTTGGTTTAAAGTTGGAAGGCTTCCAGAAGGTTGCCTGCTAATTAAGAGTTGAACTATTTTCAGAATCCAGATCTCTAGGTAATGTATTTATGGCATGTTTCTCCTCCAAGGTTAACTACCAAGTCAGATGGTGGATGGTACTTGGTGCTGAGTTCTTAGAACACAGGAAGAAAACGACCATCCCCTGTGCTGTGGGTTGCTGCCATGCGTTGTGGTCCATAGAAACACGCTTGCAGATTTTCTCAGAAATACAGAGTTACCATGTGCTGGTGGCTCACACGCCTGTCATTCAGGAGATCTCAGAACTATGGTTCAAAGCCAGCCAGGCTAGGAAATTCTGGGAGACTCTTTTCTACAATTAAGCACTTGGAGAGAGAGAGAGAGAGAGAGAGAGAGAGAGAGAGAGAGAGAGAGAGAGAGAGAGAGAGAGAGAGAGAGAGAGAGAGAGAGAGAGAGAGAGAGGAGATAGTGAGAGAGAAAGAAAGTATGAGAGAAAGACAGGGGAGAGAGAAAAAGGAAGAAGGAAGGAAGGAAGGAAGGAAGGAAGGAAGGAAGGAAGGAAGGAAGGAAGGAAAGCAAAGCTGGAAGTGGAGCTAAGGTTCAAGCGATAAAGAGTTAATCTTGAACACCATCCCACCCTTGGTCATAGCACCCAGGCTCTAAATTCAAGCCCCAGGAGCAGCAAAATGAGAAATGATTATTTAAATTAAGTTAATAAAATACACAAAGTTGCCACCAATATCACTGAAAAGGAAATATAAACTCTGAAAAGAAAATGTGAAGGCCCAAAGGAGGCCAGGATTCTGCTCAAAGCATGGAAACACCTGACATTTTCTTCTTCTTCTTCTTCCTGATGTGATTGTGTTCAAAATCTCAGGGAAAAGGGAAATTTAGGTAGCCAGTCTTCCTTTTCTGGGATTTAAATTCCTCCATGTTGTTTCTCGATCAAATGATGAAGGGTTTTTCTGCTGCTGTGAGTATAAAATGCATTCAGTTTGAGAACAACAGGAAAGAAAGCTAAGCAGGAGGAATAGAGGAGGCAGATGGAAAAAATAAGTGGAAAGTGCAGAGAATAAAAGTTCTCTGCGCCCGACACCAGTGGCTCACACCTGTAATCCCAACTACTTGGGAGGAAGCTGGCATCTGTGGATTGTGGTTCAAAGCCAACCTAGGCAGGAAAGTCTGTGAGATTCTTATCTCCAATGAGCCACCAAAAGACTGGAAATAGAGCTGTGGTTCAAAGTGCTAGACCACCAGCCTTAAGGCAAAAAGCTCAGAGACAAAGGGTGAGTGCAAGTAACCTTGGAAAATGTACTCTACAACTTGTGGGTGAGGATGGAGGGGAAAATGGGGACAGAACGAGGGAAGGGGGGACACCAGCCACAAAGAAATGTCCTCTACCTGACTTATGAAACTGTAACTCTTTTACACTGTACATTGCCTTCATAATAATTAGAAAACAATTTTAAAAAATTAAAAGCTCAGGGACAGCATCTAGGCCCTGAGTTCAAACCCCAGGGCTAGCATCAATTAAAAAAATATATATATATGTATGTATGTTTCATGTGTGTATATATACAATTAAAATATGCTAAATATAAGTATTTTAAATACATTATATTTAAAAATAGTAAATAAACCATATTGAGTATATCAAATATAGTATGCTACATATAAATTAAATTATATATTAGATATATCTAATCTATCAAATATACATATTATATACAAACACAAAGTTATATCTATTAAATTTACAATAGACATGTAATGAACATTTGATAAAATATATAAATATATAATAAACAGGTGCGTAAAATAAATAGGTGCATTTGATATAAACACTACATATTAAAGATACTGCATGTAGAATATATTGAATAAGCTACCTATAGGCTATATTAAATGATGTTAAATATAACATTCAAATTATAATACAAAGTATAAACATTAAACTTGTACAGAAAATATCTGAACTATAACTATAATCTCTAAGTCTAAATGAGTATATATAATTATATTATATATTAAATATATTCAAATATTTATATTATTTATATTTATATATTCACATATACTTTTATATTTTATATATTCATATGTATTTCTATATTTATAAATATATTTATAGATGCATTTAAATATATGTCATGCACCAGCTCCCTCCAGGCCCCAGCCTTAATTCCCCTGGCTAATTTCCCCCATTTTCCCAGTTCTCTCATTGCAGGAGCTCGAGCCCCCCCCCCCCCACCGTTGGGAAGTTGGGGTGACCTCTCTCGAGGTCACAGACCCTGGGAGGGAAGGTTTGGTGGAGGGGAAAACCCCTTGGTGGAGTCAGGCACTGGTAGACACCAGATTTCCAGAATTCCCTCCTGTCTGCTTTCCAGGGCAAGTCCTGCACACCCAGCCTTGCTGCCTTCTTGCTGTGGTCTTTGCTGTTTGGCCCTGTGCCATCAGTGTTCACCTCCCAGCTGGAAAAGGGAGGTGCTTGCTTTGTTGTGAGTATCCTGATTCCTCAATTTACCTTATTACTACCATGTGCACACACACACACACGCACACACACACGCACACACACACACACACCCTTGATTCACTTGTCATCAACTTTCTGAGAAAGCTAGTATGATAAGCAAGGTGTGGGGGAATCAGAGAAGAGATTGGATGGCGAGCACTGCACAGGCCAGGCTCACGTCTGTAACTCAAGAGGAAGCGATTGAAGAAGCTGAGATCTAAGAGCTCAAGTTCCAAGCCAGTCCAGGGACGTTAAATCCATGATATACTTATCTCCAATCAACCACCTTCCCCCCCACAAAAAAAAACCCAAAATCCAGAAGTGGAAGTGGGACTCAAAAGCACCAGCTTTGAGTGAAAAAAACTGTGCCCTGAGTTCAAGCCCCAGGACTGACACAAAGAAAGAAGAAAGAATGGGAAGGAAGGAAGGAAGGGAGGGAGGGAGGGAATGAGGGAATTAAAAAGCAGGAGAGGAGGAGGACCACAATAAAGAAGAAGATGAAGAAGGAGGTAAAGGAGGAGAAGGAAAAAAGGAGGAAGAGGAAGAAGAGGAGGAGGAGGAGGAAGAAGAGGAGGAGGAGGAGGAGGAGGAGGAAGAGGAGGAGGAGGTGGTAGAAGAAAAGGAAGGAGGAGGAGGAAGAGGAGACAGAGGAAGAAAAGGAAGGAGGAAGAGGAGAAAGAAGAGGAGGAGGAGGAGGAGGAGGAAGTACAGGAGGAAGGAGGAGAAGAAGGAAGGAAAGCGGAGAAGGGAAGGAGTAAAGAGCTGGTTGCAATGACCCATGCTTGCCTGAGAATTAAAGAGAATGGGATTTTCTTCCTAATCCACGATGTGTCTTTACCCAGATACACATCGTTTCCCCCACCAAGTAGAATGATCTCTGTAGCTGTAAATTGTTCCAATAAAGCTGAATATCTGAGTACTTTTATTTCTAGGGGGCAACTCGTGCAATTTCACTGCAAATATTCATCGAGTACCTTGTATTCATGAGGCATCGTGGTAAGATTTATCTAAAGTCAAATCATTGAAATTCAACTCCAGAGTGAACTAGAGCGGCTGAAGAGGAAGTTATGTTTTTAAATATCTCGCTGGAAAAAAACATATGTCTCTCTAGAAATTCCAGTCCTGTCCTTTAGCTGCGAAGGTGGAAAAACAAAACCATTAAAGTGAAACTTCAAACTTTAATAAAAGAGGAGGATCTAAAATGTATAGCTTCCGATAAAACAGAAATACCATAAATAAAATAGAATTGGATAAGAAGGACATGCCATCTTGTGGGTACTGGAAGTATTTTACCATCAACAGTTTCAGAGAGAGAGAGAGACAGAGAGACAGAGAGACAGAGAATGTAACAGAAAACTTTCGATGTTTTTGTTTTGTGGTGAATACAAGTCATAGTATTTACTTTTAATTTTTTTTAGTGTTGGGAGAAGTTCTTAAATTCAGATATACAACATAGCCCGCTGAAAAGTTGCCTAGAATAATTAGGAATCAATGCTTATGGAAATATATACCAATCCTTAGCTCAAAAGTTAATTCGATTAAATAGATGTCATGCTGAGGGGGGGGGGAAAGGTTTTTCAGAAACATCAGAAGAAATAGCCAGGCAGGTATAGAAGATCATATCTCTGTTACTGATACATAAAACTATTTTGTGTTCAAAAAAGGAAAAGAAAACAGCCAATATTTATGCTGACAGCAAGAAGTTAATTCTATTAATAATACTAACACTATTCCCACTAATAATAAATATAATGCATTTCTCTTAATGGGAAGAATTGTTCATAGTCTCAACTTTGAATCTTGTAATGATGCATTATAATCCTGGAAAGCACTTTCAATGAGACTGAGCAATTAATGAGTCATGTGTTTCATCTTATTATCTAAGAAATTCTGAAACCCCAACAAAGAAAAATCTCTCTTACTGACAAGATCTAACAAAAAAATAAAATAAAATAAAGTAAGCCAGGCACCAGTGATTCATGTCTGTTATCCCAGCTACTCAGGAGGCTGAGATCAGAGGATCAAGGTTCAAAGCCAGCCTGGGCAGGAAAGTCCATGAGACTCTGATCTCCAATGAACCACCCAGAATCTAGAAGTTGGACTGTGACTCAGTGGTTAAGCCCTAACCTTGTGCAGAAAAAGAAGCAGCTCACAGACAGAACCCAAGCCCTGCGATCAAGTTCCAAAACTGGCATACACACATCAAAGAAAAATCTATTTTTTTCACCCTTTTATCTTATAAAAATCATTGACCACCCAAAGATCCAGCAACTCCATTTAGCCCCACCCTTCAAACTGAGTACTTCTCAATTTTGTGGGTGCCTCAGGGTGAGACCACAAGATGAGAATAGTAATACAAATTAGCTGGCTGAATGCTATAGCATTTTCACCTCTCTGGGGCTCAGAAAATCCAGATGTGTAGTCAAATAACTTGGTTCTACATATTCACTTTGAGAAAGTGCCCTGGTCTATAAATGAAGAGATTCAAATAGGCAGAGAGAAATCGTCACCGTTAATCAGCCATGCAAGAAACCATGACCTTTACAAAAAAAAAAAAATAGGTTTTCCTGGGCTCTAGCTCTTGACTTCATGGTGAAGAATGAATGAGTACAGGCTCTGTGGAACTGGAGATGATAAAGTTATGATCTCACCTCCATATCCAGTGGATAAATGAGTCATAGTTAAAGGCTTTGGTATATTCTGGACTTTGAACCCAATTCCTCCACCATGAAAATGTTGGCTTGGTAATTCAAGTTATTCTGCAAATGACTCCAGAATCTAATGGATGGGTGAAGAAAAAGTGGTTTTCTACCATTCTGGAATTCACTCCTTGGGTTTACTTGTGTGTGTCTCTACTAACTAAAGCAATGTGGATTGCTTTGAAAGGCTGAGAGATATATTTACTTTTTGGCTAAATGCATTATTACATGCAGGCATATAGTAAAGCAGCTCTGACCTCCAAAAAAACAAAACATCACTGAAAGATTCAATGCAGCCAGAAACCAGTGGCTCATAACCATCAACCTAGCTACTCAGGAGGGTGAAATAGGAGGATCATGGTTCAAAGCCAGCCTAGGCAGAAAGGTGAAATGAGACTGTTATCTCCAATGAACTATCAGAAAACTAGAAGTTGAGCAGTGGCTCAAGTAGTAAAGCACCAGCCTTGAGCAAAAGAGCTCAGGGACAACACCCGGGCCCTGAGTTCAAGCCCCACAACCACCAAAACAAAAATGCTACAGAATCCAAGGAGTTACGAACTAAACTTCCATACACCGAGACTGCACCTTTCCTTCTGCCCATTTTCAGGACTGATGGTCATTTACTGAAGAAATTTGTCCCACTGGGGTACCCATACTTCTTTTTCTTGTTCTTTGTTTAACCTAAGAATAGTCAAATAGTCAGAATTATGTTAACACAAGTAAAATCTCTGTGTATTATATTAAAACAGAAATTGAAAAGAAATATAAAACTTTCATTTGGCCAATCTGTGCCCTCTCCCTGGCTCTAGAGATGTGTGTCCTGGTTGTCTTGTGTTGTAAAGTGTTTGTAATTTACATATAAATAGAATACATGAATACAATTACACCGTTTTCAAGGTAAAAATTTCCAATATTGTTCAACTGAACTTTTAATTAAAAAAAATAACATACAAAAAAATAAAACGGAAGAAAGAAATACCGACTATGAGATGTTTCTTTAGACCTCTGGCTCTTGGAAAGCCTCAAGTCAATTTTAAGCACATGTAAAATGCCATAGTCGTTTTTCTGTTGTTGCTTTTGGGATGTGTGTGTGTGTGTGTGTGTTGGTCCTGGGTCTTGAACTCAGGGCCTGGGCGCTGTCCCTAAGCTCTTTCACTCAGGGCTGGTGCATTACCACTTGAGCCACAGCTCCACTTCCAGTTTTCTGGTGGTTGATTGGGGATCAGAGTCTCAGGTTTTCCTACCCAGGCTAGCTTCAAACTGGGATCCTCAGATCTCAGCCTCCTGAGTATTTAGGATTACAGGTGTGAGCCGCTGGTACCTGGAGCTATGGGCCTTTTTTATTCATGTGGATGCAATTCTAGGACCATAAAGGACAGAATAGCAGCTAAGTGGACACAAAAATTTGTTTTTAGGATAAGGAAGTATGCGCCTTCAGAAAGAATTCATTTCTGGCCCTGGGAAGATAGGCAATGTATGAACCAAAGAAAAGAATGACAACAGAATGAAGACTTTTCTCCAAAGTTAGTCTGTCTTGACAAGGAGACAAACTTCTTTGATTCATATTTTCCCCTGTGCATAATAAAAAGCACTTATGTGCCTATTGATTGGGTAAAACAAGGTATGTATACATAAATATCATGCACTTGGACAATATTCACCCCCTCTATTAATTACATGAGGTCACTCCATTTAGTCATGTTAATATTACCCCATCTGTCTTCCCAAATACTCAGGAGGCCAAAATCTGAGGATTGTTGTTTGAAGCCAGCCTGGGCAGAAAAGTCTGTAAGACTCTTATCTCCGATGAACCATCAAAACAGAGGGCCTATAATAGTAGCTCAAGTAGAACACCAGCTGAGAGGCAAGAGTGAGCTTCAGACACTAAGTTCAAATCCTAGTACCAGCAGAGAGACCAAGAGAAAGGGGCAAAGGAAAGAGGGAGAAACTAAGAAAGGAGGAAGGAAGGAAGACATATAAGATAGGAACAAGAAAAATGTTTTCCAGGTGCTGGTGACTCATACCTCTCATGCCAGCCACTCAAGAGGCTGAGATCTGAGGATCATGGTTCAAAGCCAGCCTGGACAAGAAAATCCATGAGACTCTCATCTCCAATGAACCACCAAAAAAACCAAAAGTGGTGCTGTGGCACAAGTGGTAGAGCGCCAGCTTTGAGTGAAAGAAGCTCAGGGACAGCGCCCAGGCCCTGTGTTCAAGACCCAGGATAGACAAAAAAAAATGTTACAAAAGTACATAAGAATGGCAATGAAATCGAGCTTTTCTTTCAGCGGTCACTAATAGTCCCAAGTTACCAGAGCTATTTCTTCCTCTTACTTCATCAGGATCATCAGAAATAAGATACCTGATGTCCTGATATCAGGATAAATGACAGGAAGCAGAGATAAAAGGAACATGAGTGTCATCATAGCTGGCCCAGGAAGTGAGCATGGAGTAGGATTTTCCTAAATGGTTCTTTCCTCAGGGTTTAGCACTGTGACACAACACATCAGGGAGGCTAACATTATGCAACAGAAAGGTTTAGGTAGTCCAGAATTTGTGAGAATTCAAGGGCATAACACCCACCCAGAGAAAATAAGGTGTACCGTTGCCAACATCACCTCCTGGGACAGATGGTCAAAGAGAAAGCAGGTCAAGAATCTGGGAGGCAGGAAGGCCGGGTGAGGCCAGATTTAAACTTTATAACAACAACAATAATCTCTTGCCAGAACTCCGTAGGGGGTGGAATGAGAGCAGTAAACAAGCCCTCCTGGATAAAGAGGGACTGCAGCAGTCCTGAACACATGCCCCTGGGCCTTATGTCAAACACACACACACACACACACACACACACACACACACACACACACACACACCAGTCCTGGGGCTTAAACTCGGGGCCTAGGCATTATCCATGAGCTTTTGTGTTCAAGGCTGGCACTCTACTACGTTGAGCCACACCTCCATTTCTGACTTTTTTGGGGGGTTCTTTGAAGATAAGAGTCTCATGGACTTTCTTGCCCAGGCTGATTTCGAACCATGATCCTCAGATCTCAGCCTCCTAAGTTGCTGGGATTACTGGCTATGTCCCATGTTTTAAGGATTCACATTAACTCCTACTATCTCCCTAGGGAATAACTTTCCAACATGTCACCCTCGGGAGACCACAACCTCATAATGACAGCACATACCTAAAAAAGAATTATCTAGAAAAAGCATTCCAGTTAGGAGATAGTTAATAAATACTTAACCAGCCAGGCCCTGATGGCTCATACCTGTAATCCTAGAAGCTCAGGAGGCTGAGATCTAAGGATCATGGTTAGAAGCCAACCTGGGCAGGAAAGCCTGTGAGACTCTTCACTCCAATTAACTACTCAGGTAGTTAATTAGTTCTGTAGCTCAAGTGGTAGAGTGCTAATCTTGAACAAAAGAAGCCTAGAGACAGAGCCCAGGGCCTGAGTTCGAGCCCCAGGGCTGGGGTGAAAATAAGATAGAAGAAGAAAAATAAGAATAATAATATTAGACTAAAAGCTTCCATGTCATAGACCACAGATACAACATGGCTGTAATTTCTTTTGACAGAGCCATTGCGCTTCAACTCTGTCCTTTCAGCAATTTGAAGATGATTTGTATAGTAAATGTGAACAAAGCAAATATCTTTTATCCCCTTCAACTGCCCTGATCAGCTATTGGCATGAGGTAGAGGTGTCATTGGAAGAAAAAAATAAAAGTACAACAAGTAGTTGTTGCTTTTATTTGAAAAATTCTTTCCAAGAAGCTAGGGCTTGAAGAAAGCTCAAACTTTAGGAAATGAAGTCCATTATTACAATTGCTAAATGAATCACTGAAGTTGTTGAGTTTCTGTTTTGTTTTATTTTGTGTTTTCTCCCAGCTGGGGTTGGAAATAAAAACAGTATTGCTTTGAGACTGAAAAATATTGCTAGGGAAAAAAAATGGGTGTTTAGATTTGTCATCTAAATCTTATTTTTCTATAACTGAAGGGAACAAAAATATATCTCTTTCAGATAATCAAAGAACATAGTTTGTAAAATTATCTTGAAAATCTGTTAGTAGCTCTCTCTCCCTCTACACACACACATACACACACACACACACACACACACACACACACACACACACCCTGTGACATAAAAATGTTTTAGATAGCAGTGAATTTGGCTTATGGTAGAGTGCTCCCCTAGCATGCATGAAGACCCAGGTTTGATTCCTTGGTACTTACATACATAGAAAAAGCCAGAAGTGGTGCTGTGGCTTAAGTGGTAGGGTTCTAACCTGGAGAGAAAATAAAAAACTTAAGGACAGTGCTCAGGCTCTGAGCTCAAGCCTAGGACTGACAAAAAAATATTTTAGATATAATAAGTTTTAGTACATATTGGGTGACTCCAGTTAAATTCAGATAGAGAGATAGAGACAGGAGGAGGAAGAAGAGGAGGAGGAAGAGGAGAAGGAGGGGGGAGGAATGGCTACTAATACTACTGGATATTATCTTCTCAGGAGCCCAAAGAATATCAAGATCTTATATTTTCTCTTCTTATGATGTGATCACTAAGTATGAGTCTTGTCTGTACGGTTCTGTTATAAAAATCCTTTTCGGGTTTTATTGACTATGCATTGGACACGGATTAAAAATCGAACCACTAACGTTGTAATGAAATAATGTTCTAAGAACTACAAACAAAAAGATGTTCTCTGATGACAACTGCCTGTAAGCCCAGCTACTTGGAAACAGAAGGAGGATGAGGAGACACACTCTTTGGTTAACTGTCAGCTTCTCCAAGACCCCAAGACATATGCTTACAGGTTGTACGTGCCACAAACTATTAGAACACAGTAATCAAAGACAAGAGAAATCTCCATCCATTCATACGTGCATTTCTCTGCCTGCATCTATGGAATAAATTGCTGTCTTCATGGTTCTCAGGACTGAAAGATCACTTGAGTTTCCAAGTAAAGACAGGGAAGAAGAAAACGGAGAGAAAATAAGATAGGTAAATACTGATTATAAGCCAACGGTAGAAAGTTTAAACTAGAAAAGCCCATTACAGTGAGTTCAATATTTCTCCAAGTGAGAATATTTATTTTTTTATATAAATATGACAGTTTAAAGGAGATAATAGCTCATGATTATATTTACATATCCACAGAATTGCATACAAAATCAAATATAAAACTGATGTGAAGCTGGGCCAGGTAACTCACGCCTGTAATCCTAGCTACTCAAGAGGCTAAGATCTGAGGATCATGGTTCAAAGCCAGCCCGGAACTAAAGACCAAGAGGCTCTTATTTCTAATTAATCAGTAGAAAAGCGAAAATGGGTCTATGGCTCAGCTGAAGAGCTCAGGGACAGTGCCCAGGCCCAGAGTTTAAGCCCTATGACTCACACACGCACACACACACACACACACACACACACACACACACACACACACAAACTGATGTGAATATAAATCTATGTCCTGTTTCTCTCCCTCCTCCGACCCCTCTTTCTCTCTCACTTTCTTTTTTTTCCTGACAGTGTTTGGGCTAGAACTCAGAGCCTGGGCACTGTCTCTGAGTTTCTTCCACTCAAGGCTAGGGCTCCACTTTCAGTCTTTTCTGAGTATTTTATTGGAGATGAGACACTCATAGACTTTACTGCCTGGGCTGGCTTCAAACTATAATCCTTCAGATCTCAGTCTCCTGAGTATCTAGGATAACAGGTATGAACCGTCAAAGTCCAGTTAAGATTTTTACATGATAAAAGAATAAGCTAATACATACAGTTATTTTACAAAACAAATCTAAATTAGTCAGGTACAAGTTTACTCCATGTAATGCCCCTTGATCCATGAACAAAATGATGATTTCAGCTAAAGGGTAAATATGTCATGAGCTAGCAAAGAGATAGCCACTCCGAAAACCATATAATAACAATAACAGGAACAAACAAAAACCCAAACCACAAACTGACAAAAAAAATAAAATGCAAAATCTGCTTGTTCACATGAGATAAAATTTCAAAGATTTCTCAAGTCCTGTAATTTTCCTCCCAATAATAAATTATACCTCCAACAAGTTCCCCTGCCCCCAAGTATTACAAGCCCTGTAGACTGCATAATTATTCATTTTTATCAGTAATGTGGCTTGAACTCAGGACCTGAGCGCTGTCCTTAAGCTCTTCAGCTCAAG
Source organism: Megascapheus bottae (assembly GCF_031878675.1). Taxonomy (NCBI): domain Eukaryota; kingdom Metazoa; phylum Chordata; class Mammalia; order Rodentia; family Geomyidae; genus Megascapheus; species Megascapheus bottae. Next base: position 3,208,564 of record NC_143543.1, read on the forward strand.
GCTGGTGCTTTACCACTTGAACCACAACTCCATTTCCTGTTTTCTGGTGATCGATTGGAAATAAGAATCTCATGAGCTTTCCTGTCTGGACTGGCTTTGAACCGTGATCCTCAGATTTCAGGCCAAAGCCTTTGAACTTTCATCTTTTGGGCTTTTTAACCAACTTATACTCTCTGATTGTTTAGGCTTGAACAGACTGTGTTCTAGAACCTTCTTTTTGTGCAGATGAAATGACGGAGGCTCTCAGCTTCATTTCTTACTCTATGCCAGCATAAATCCCAGCCACACTGGCTATATTTTCATCTCCTGAAGATAATTTTTGAAGGAAACATTAAGTGTTCTCTACTTCTCTTAAGATTTGGATTCCATGGCTCATTCCTCTAATCCTAGCTATACAGAAAGCTGAGATCGACCATGGAGATTAAAGATAGCCCAAGGAGGAAAATCCATGAGATTCTTACCTTTAATTAACCACCAAAAAGCTGGAGGCGTCACCATGGCTCAACATGGTAAAGTTGAACACAAAAGCTCAGGGACAGGGTCTAGGCCCTGAGTTCAAGACCTAGAACTGGCACCAAAGAATTAAAAAAAAATCAGATTTTAGACTCCAAAAGAAAAATCTTTTCCTATAAAGACTAGTAATGATGCATCATAGGAGGTGAAAAATGACTTTAAAAACATGGGGAGACGGAGGTTTAAGGGAAGAGGCGGGTAGAAGTGATTTTTGGTAAATTTCTCATCTAGTGATTTGTCATTTCCTGGGCACCACATGAAAATACACCAAACTGGACTTTCAGAAGAAAGAAATACATTCTACAAAGGATACTTTGTTCTTTTGCTCTGAAATGCATCCAAAACCAACTACCACAGAAATGGAGCTATGAGCAACGGGATGGAATGTTTTAATCCAGATTAGTTTGGTAGTTTGGTCAGTGCTTAATTTAATTAGATGTCACACCACACACTTTTATTGTGTATCTGGCCTGGGGAAGGCCCGATCTCTTCCTTTCCCAGCCTCATGACTACAACAGGATGCTTATATTCAAGATCAGGGTTAAACTCTTTTTTTCTTTTCTTTATTAATTTATTTTTAATTTTATTTTTATTGTAATGTATAAAGGTGTTGCAGTTACATTTGCCAGATAGCAGGTGCATTACTTCTCACACATTGATGCCCCTTCTTGTGTTTTTTTTCCCCATTTCCCTCTCCCCACCCTCTCCTAATCATCTTGTTTCCCCCCTTCCCTTTCCTATTTTAAATAAACAAATAAATGTATATACAATATGCCAGGTAACAAAGCCAGGTATAGTAACAAGATGAGATGAATCAAAGGGCAACACACAAAAAGAGAAATAACATAGTACATTAAGAACAACGATCACACAAGATAAAGCTTGTGTTTCCATATTCAAGATTAAACTCTTGTGTAGTCTCTTGACTAGTCAGAGACTGGTTAGCACCAGAAAATAAAAGCCAAAACTATTACTTGTACTACCTGAGTTGAATGTGATTCAGGGAGTTGTGGTGTATGCCTGTAAACTCCAGCTAAATCAGGAGGCTGAGATCTGAGGATCAAGGTTCAAATCCAGCTCGGGCAGGAAAGTCCATGAGACTCTGATCTCCAATGAACCACCAGAAAACCAGATGTGGAGCTGTGGTTTAAATGGTAGAGCACCATCCTTAAGCAGAAAAAGTTCAGGGACAATGCCGAGGCCCTGAGTTCAAGCCCCATGGCTAGCACCAATAGTAATAATAATAATAATAATAATAATAATAATAGCGAGAACAATAATAAAATCTGGATTGTATCAGGTTTAGAAAACCTTTGTCGATTCTCTTGGTATGAGATTGAAAGCTGAGTTCAAGCCAAACCTTGATTTCAGAGGCCTGAAAAATATATATATATCTTTGCAGATACTGAAAGATGAAAGGCTGGCAGGAAAAGAGCATTTCTTTTCAAATGGTAGGATATTTTCATAGTGACTGCAGCTACTTAAGGTGTGTGTGTGTGTGTGTGTGTGTGTGTGTGTGTGTGTGTGTGTGTTGACAAAGGTGGTGGACAGGGAGATCACAGTTCCAGAAGTCAGATCATGAGGACATTTCTTTTTCTCCTTCATTTTCTCCTTCCCTCACTCCTATCCCCACCCTCAAGTGGTAGAGTTCATTTTCCAGGGCATGTAGTGAAGACCACAGCTGCATAAATAGCATTTTCTTGTCTTCAGCAGGGTAAAAAAGGAAGTAGCTCACTTAGCAAATACCACGGTCCAAAGAGAAGTCACTCTGGCGTGACATCCCCACCAAGCCTCAAATTCTGAGTTCCTGGAAATTGAATCAGTAGCTCGTGGAGGGACTAAGCAGGGAAAACAATCAGACACCCCCATCCGCCATTTTTATTTTTATCACTCCCTCCCCACTTCCTCCAAGAGATACCCCACATTCACTGCCCGGAAACACATCCTCTCACACACTTAATCCCATCCTGAACTGAAATGTCACTGCTTGTGACATGAAATCCCCTTCGCTCTGCAGTTTCTGCCTTTATTGTTTTCGTGGCTATCCCTGCTGCCTAAATAATCTATGTGGTGAATGCAAATGACAGGGCTATGAATCATGTTTCCATGGCTGTAATAAAATACAATAGGGGGGGCTAACTTTATTATTTTGTTTTATACTTGAGCTCTCTCTCTCTTTGAACTTTTCCTTTCAAAACTGGTATTCAACGATGACAGCCAAATCCATACTTCGGGTTTCTTTGTTCTTAAAGCAGTTCATTAAAGATAAGAGTCTCATAGACTTTTCCTGCCCAAGCTGACTTTATTTTTTTGCCAGTCCTGGGTCTTGAACTCAGGGCCTGAGCACGGTCTGTTGGCTTTCTCGAGGCTAGAACTCTACCACTTGAGCCATGGCACCACTTCTGGCTTTTTCCAGCCTCCTGAGTAGCTGGAATTACAGACAAGAGCCACTGGTGAGTGGTTAACTTTTAAGAAGTTTTAGTTCTAAAGGCATACTTCAGGCTATGCAGAAGTTCTTTCAGTCTGTCTCCTTTTATAGAGAAAGCGTTCCTAGATTTCTCCATCTGTCAGCGGCCTTCCCCTCTCCTTTTAATCAACCCACCAAGTTCAATCATGGGGTATGCCTGGATGAACTAATTCAATCTAATCGCTTCCCCAAAGCACAATTTCTACATGCCATCATCAGAATAAAATACCTCTAGACCCTTGATATACTGCTAATGGAAGCCTTCAAGAATTAAACATCTCTATAAATATGAGATTAATCATACGCAAACCAGAGCAGCCAGTTTGTTCATTCACCATAATGTTCCATTCATGCAGTTAACAAATATGACTTCTTTGATGCTGAAGGCTCAACTCCCCCCCACACACACCCCAAGCTGAAGCTTTATTACAATTAATTGCCCTAAACTCAGATTTGTGACTTTCACTACTCAGGAAGCTAAGATCTGAGGATCATGGTTCAAAGCCAGCCTGGAGAGGAAGAATCTTAGGGGACTCTTATCTCCCAACAAACTAAAAAAAAATATCCAGAACTGGAGGTTTCACTCAAGTGGTTGAGTGAAAAATAAAAATAAAAATTAAGGAACAGGCCTTGAGTTCAAGTATTGAAACAGACAAAAGAAAGTAAATTCTGGAACAAAATGTGACTCTATGGCCCCCTGTTGTTTAATGCCTAATAACTATATTCTTTTTCCATGAATATAAAATTTGAGCTAAGAGATGGTGGTGAGAATAGTGTCTTGGATTCTTCTGATTTTTTGAGTCTATAATCTGTATCCAGCCGTAGTCTATTAATGGCTCAACTATCCCTTTAAGACTTCTCAGTTAGTCCTGATCTTATCTGAAATCTCATGATATTGTAAAGATACTTTTGGGCCTCCATTTAAATACCATTAAATACCATCAAAGTATTAAAAGGAGAAGAAGGGGAGAATGCAGTCGAGAAGCCAGTGTAAGCTGGGCTTACCAGTGGCTCACATCTGTCGTCCCAGCGACTCAGGAAGCTGAGATCTGAGGAGCGCAGGTTCAAAGCCAGCCCGGGTAGGAAAGTCCATGAGACTCTGATCTCCAATGAGCCACTAGAAAACTAGAAATGGAGCTGTGGTTCAAGTGGTAGAGCGCCAGCCTGGAGTGCAAAACTCTCACAACCCAAGCCCTGAGTTCAAGCCCCAAGACCGATCAAAAAGTTAAATAAATGGAAAGAGAAGCAGCAGGTGGGAATTTGCCCATTGAGAAATCAGTTTGCACCCCGTCATACTCCGTCCTTCCTTCCTTCTTTCCCTCCTTCCTTCCTACCTTCCTTCCCTCCTTCCCTCCTCCCTTCCTGTCTTCCTTCATTGCCTGCCTGCCTTTCTTCTTTTTACTTTCTCTCTTTCCTCCCCTATTTCTTTTTTCATTCTTTTGTTGTTTTCTCCCTTTTCTTGGCATCTCCTTCTCACCTTTCAAGCAGTGACTTGCAAGGAGGAAGTCTGGGGCGTGGGGTGCAAAAATAATCCCTCCCTAGAGGCCACAGCTCAGACAGCTCTGTCCTCTATGTCTCTCCTTTCCGCCATTCTGTGAGATGGCACTGGGAAAGACTGCCTTGAGTGTCACATGTTGGGGTGTATGCTAACTTTTTAAGAATGGAGGTGCTGGCTGGATATGGTGATTCAAGCCTGTAATCCTAGCTATTCAGGTGACTGAGATCTGAGGAGCGTGGTTCAAAGCCAGCCTGGGCACTAAAGGCTGTAAGACTCTTATCTCCACTCTTATCACTAGAAAATGGGAAGTAGCTCTGTGGCTTCAGGGGTAGGGTGGTAGGTAGCCTTGAGCTGAATTGCTCAGAGACAGTGCCCAGGCCCAGAGTTCAAGTCCCATGACTCACAAAAAAAAAGAACTGGCGGTGCAGCTCAAGGGTGGAGATGGATAAAGGTCTCACCAGATTTGAACTAAGACAACTGCGATTGGGTTGGGAAAAGTTGCTATGATTGCGTTAGAGTCAGAATCAAGGTGTGAAGGCATTTGAAAATGAATCTGTCTGTCTCTTTGTCTGTCCGTCTGTCCGTCTGTCCTCTCTTCAATAGGATATCGATGCACAGCTCTCAGAGTGGCATTAAATTTCGATCCTCTTGCCTCAACGTCCCTAATCCAGGATTACAGGAATGTACCACCACACCACACTCATCTGGGGAGATGTTTTCTTTGGAAAATAGTCCTGATGTCTGGCTAGCCAACCTGGTGAAGGGGCAAAAATACATGAATAAAAATGAACTAGCTCAGGGAAAGAAAAGCTTGCAAGGAAAGACACTGCACGTCTCTACTTCCTGGACACTGAAGCAACAACACATCCTGCGTTCTATCTTCCTGGGGCAAAAAAGCAATTACTTTTGTCACTCTGGAGGGTGTGTGTGTGTGTGTGTGTGTGTGTGTAGCAACTGGCATTTTGTTGAAGGTTTTTTGGTCATAAACTTCTAGTTATTGGGGCAGGAGTTTGGCCTAGTGGTAGAGTGCTTCCCTAACATGCACGAAAACCAGGGTTCAATTCCTTGGTACCACATACATAGAAAAAGCCAGAAGTAGCTAAGCGCGGTGGCTCATACCTGTAATCCTAGCTACTCAGGAGGCTGAGATCTGAGGATGGTGGTTCAAAGCCAGCTCAAGCACTAAAGACTGTGAGACTCATGTTTTGTAGATTGTTGGGGTAATGTATAGAGGGGTTACAGTCACCAGGTCACCAGGTAGTAGGTGCATTACTTCTCACACATTGATGCCCCTTCTCATGTTTTTGTCCCCATTTCTCTCCCCTACTCCCTCCCAATCATCTCTCCCCTTCCCTTTCCTATTTCAAATAATATGCAATATATACAATATATATGTATGTAATACATACATATGCATATTGTATATATCTATGCATAGAATATATACAGTATACCAGGAAACAAAGTTAGCTACAGTAACAATATGAGATTGACCAAAGGGCAAAAAAGAGAGGAGAAATAACATAGTACATTAAGGACGACAATCACAAGATAATGCTCTTGTTTCCATATCCTAGAGATCCTTTCCTTTAAAGACAGTGAGAGTCTTATCTCCAATTAATCACTAGAAGTGGTTCTGTGGCTCAAGGGCAGTAGCCTTGAGCTGAAAAGCTCAGGGACAATGCTCAGACCCAGAGGTAGGGTGGGAGCCTTGAGCTGAAGAGTTCAGAGACAATTCCCAGGCCCAGAGTTCAAGCCCCATGACCCACCAAAAAAAAAAAAAAAAACAACCCAGAAGTGATGCTGTTGCTCAAATGGTAGAGCTCTAGACTTGAGAAGCCCAAGGACAGTGTCCAGGCCCTGAGTTCAAGCCCCAGGACTGGCCAAAAAAAAACAAAAACAAAAAACAAAAATCTTCTACTTATTTAAAGTGGCATTTTTCCTTGAAAGAAAAGAAATGATACTAATAGAAAAATATTACACGATTCTATCTGATTTTACATGGACTTTTAAGAAGAAAACAGACCAAAGAAAACACACACACACAGAGAACAAAAAAAAAATCTGTGAAACAATAAATCAGAAAAAAAATATGCAAAATGTTTTCTTGATATTAAATTCAATAAAAGAGGATTTCAATATCCCAGAACTTTATGCTTGAGTGAGCTTCTTTAAATATTTTTATTTCATTATTTAATATTGTCTCAAAAAAATAATTGTTGGAACCCAGATTCTACTTTTCAACTTCAGCACTGAAGTTCTCTGGTCTGGTATTAGAATAGCTCATGTCTACATTAAAGCCGGAATCTTACAGGTGACACAAACAGGCCTTTTCCCATAAAGATAAAAGGCTAAGCTTTAAAGGATTTTTATATTTATAGATAAATGTTTCCATAGTAATCAGAACTAGAAAACTTGCTGGTGTCAGCATTCCTTTGCATAAAAAAAGGGCTCATATTAAAATGAGCTAGCTCTGGAGAATCAAATGTAAACGCTTTTGTTATAAAAATAAAAAAGAGAGAAAACAAAAGCTTTTGTAAAACAAATAATAATAAAAGGTAGGTACCGCTTTTGAGTATGGCTGGAAAGTTCTAGTTTTCTGTCACATTTCTGTCCTACCTGTATCCCCAAAAGAAATAAGGGCTAGAAAAGCTTGGCCTTTCATGATACCAGACTCACAATGAAAAGGGATTTTTTTTTTCCCCCAACAAACACTACTCGCCTTGTGATAGCCACAGATAATGTGCTTAGAACTACACACTAGATTTTCCCAGTGTTGGAGGTCAGTTTTGTTTTAAGAGGAAAGAAACTTCCAGAAAAGAAAAAAGTAAAAGAAGGTAAGGTTCCAACGAGAAAGCCCAGCTAGCTAATCAGAAGGCTGAGTTCTGAGGACTGTGGTTCAAAGCCAGACCCCACAGACATGGAGTATCGTCACTGTATTTACCCACTCTTCCTCCTTCTCTCCTTCCCTCCCTCTCCCCCCCTCCCCAAACTTTCCTGCTTGGGCTAGCTTTGAACCTCCACCCTCAGATCTCAGCCCCTTGAGTAGCTGGATTACAGGCGTGAGTCTCCAGTATGGAAATCACCCCTCCTCTTTGTACTTATCAGCCTTCTCCTCTCTCCATCTCCCCAATACATGATCCAAAACTGTTTTTTTAGTTGTTTAGACAATTATAGTCCAATCCTGAACATATCATACATTAGTTATTGCATTCCTTTTACATACATATAACTATCTATTACACACATATAACATACTATATGTGTAGGACATTACATATGTATGCTAGAAACCAAATATATACCATGAAACATATACCATGTGTGGATTACATATAATGTGCTATGTATGTGCCAATATATCATATGTGCTAATATAATATATGTAATATATTATGTGTGTATATGCGCATATGTATATAATATATATTATATGATAACATACATAATATACACTAGTGTGTACAGTTCATGTCTGTGCATTTCTATATGTTTGTGCTCTAGAGCTAACTTCCACAGGTGAGAGAAAACGTGCACTCTTTGTCTTTCTGAAAGGACTTACCATAATTTTTTTTTCAGGATCCACCTATGAAAATGACATAATACTATTCTTTTTGATAGGGGAGTAAAATTCCATCCGATGAGAGAGACAGACTGACAGACAGACACCACATTTTCTTGATCCTCTCCTCCACTGTAGGGCATCTGCGCTGTGCCAGCCTTGGCTTTGGTGAAGAGTGTACAAGAATCTTTATCTGACTTGTACTATTCTGGGGAGATGACCAAGAAAGGTATTGCAGGATCACAGGGTAGCTCTTATTCTTGAACACATGCAACAAAATAGCTAGAATTTTCCCCTTCAAGAGCTTTGTAAAATATGGAATCCTGGCTCCCCACATGGATGGGTGACAAACATGGCCTAGAATCTTCACTCAGATTCAGCCATGACCTTCCCCCAGGGCCATGGAATCCTCAGACACCCATGTCCAGTGACAGGGAAGGACAGTGGACAGTGGAAGTTGGAAGGAAAAGAGGCCACAGGAAAGAAGGCCTTGGAGCCTCAGCTTTCGCTGGTTTCTCACTGCACATTTTTGGTTTTTTTTGCTCCTTCTGTCACCCTGCCCCTAGACAGAGCTCACACTTGTCATCCTAGCAACTCAGAGGATCACAGTTCAAAACTAGCCCAGGACAGGAAAAAAAAAATCTATGAGACTCTTCTTTCCAAGAGAGGGGTGGCTCAAGTGGTAGAGTGCTAGCCTTGAGCACAAAAGCTCAATCAAGGACAGTGTCCAGGCCCTGAGTTCAAGCCCTACAACTGACAACAGGAGGAGAAGGAGGAAGAAGAGAAGAGGAGGAGGAGGAAGAAGAGGAGGAGGAGGAGGAGGAGGAGGAGGAGGAGGAGGAGGAGGAGGAGGAGGAGGAGGAGGAGGAAAGGAAGGAAGGAAGGAAGGAAGGAAGGAAGGAAGGAAGGAAGGAAGGAAGGAAGGAAGGACGGACAAGGCTGTGGAGGAAGGGAACACATACTGCAGGATTCATTTGTTCACATAATAGTTTGGGGTGATCTCCTGAGGCAGAATACTTAGCCATTCTCTTGCTAGTATTCAAATACCTTTAATAGCCTTCATTGCACTTGTAATCAGGAATCTCCAGAGAGAATTTCTACCTGAGATATGATAAAAAGGCATAAACACGCACGCACGCGCGCACACACACACACACGCATGAAGAAGAAATGTTGGCAAAACAAAGGAGAGAAATATTTCACCTGCAATATTTACACTGGTCTTTTCTTTTGCAAAAGAAAAAAAGGAAAAGGAAACAAAACCAAAGCAAAATCTGAATATACCCAGGGCTTCCCTGAGGAGCCAAGAAAGTATTCAGCTGGCAGTGTATCAAGAATTGCATTTATTCCTCTTTTCATGTCCCTTTTCTGTCACTGAATGAATACACATTCCACAAAAGGGCAGTGGTTATTTTTCCTTTCTGTTTGGTTTGGTTGAGTGACACCTTGACACTCAAGACAGAGAAATATGGGGAAAAATATGGAAAGCTTTACGCTGAGATTCACATATCAAGAAATCTACCTACATTAGATCCAGAGTTCAATTTGACCACATCTGGGAAGAATTTCGAGAGGGAAGGTCAACCTTTTCTTGTTATGAAGCCTGGTGAGTTCGGCTCACGCCTGTCATCCCAGCTACTCAGAAGGCTGAGATCTGAGGATTGCGGTTCAAAGCCAGCCTGGGCTGGAAAATCTATGAGATTCTTATCTCCAATGAACTACCAGAAAACCAGAAGTGGAGCTGTGGCTCAAGTGGTAGAGCCTTGAGCAAAATAGCTCAGAACAGTGCCCAGGCCATGAGTTCAAGCTCCAGAATTGGCAAAACAAACAAACAAACAAAGCAACACAACAATCCCAAGGCAATACAAAATATCCTCTGTGGAATATGAGTAAAATTTTAGCTTTCTGTCCATATGCAGAAGCAAATTCAACTTTAAAACAAATGGGGTGGGGGAAGGTACATGGATTTGTGATTGACTTTGGAGAGTGACATTTTTTTTTATCTCTTTGCCAGGCTATTTTAAAAATGGGCACAGGAAATGTGCATGGCCTGGGGGCTTTCATGTCTTGTGCTAGCGTAGGGGCTGAATTGTTCCACAGTTTTATTTTTCTGCCATTGTCTGGATGTGCCAAATTCTGAAAAGGAACATCAGAAAATGAAAAGGAACTTTTCTTTTGAAGAAATCATGAGTGTTTGAATAAATGGCGCAGTAATGACATCAAGTCATTCTGCTGGGTGGAGGTAAGCCATTAAACTCTTAAACAATGGTATTTATGATAGGGTTTTTTCTCATAGCATGCAGGCTATAAACTGATATTTGAGTTCCCATCTGTGCCCTTGATTCCAGCTCTTTTTCCATCCTTGAATCACTGGCTGCTTTCCTAACGATTCAAAGTCTATGTGAGCCTGGAACATACATTCTTCTTTTCATGCCAGTCCTGGGACTTGAACTTGGGGCCCGGATGCTACCTCTGAATGTTTTCCCTCAAAGCTGATACTCTGCCATTGGAGTCACAAACTCCACTTCTGCTTTTTTCTGGAGATAAGATTCTCTTGAGTTCATCTGTCTGGGCTGGCTTTGAACTAAGATCTTCACATTTCAACCTCACAAGGATTATGGGTGTAAACCACCTGTGTCAAGGTACATTTTTAAACCTGTATATCTGTATACATATATATATATAATAAAATATATAATATGCTCTATAGCAAATATATGGGTCAGGAGTTTGGCCTAGTGGTAGAGTGCTTGCCTAGCATGCACGAAGACCAGGTTTGATTCCTCACTATCACATACATAAAAAAAGCTACAAGTGGAGCTATGGCTCAAATGGTACAGTGCTAGCCTTGAGAAAGCCAAAGGACAGTGCTCAGGCCCAGAGTTCAAGTCCCAGAACTAGCAAAAAAAAAGAAAAAGGAAACCAGTATAAAATTTATCATAAATTACAGTTTTTGTTTATCAATAAATGTATATAAACTCATACATAAGTTACATCTATTTATAGATGATTTATATTATATCTACATGTTTACATTTATATATGTTTAATAAATTACACATATAGTATATACATTATTAAGATACTATTTCATATACTATGTATATAATATAATAACACTATATAATAATACTATATATGATACATAGTATTACTATGTTTATATTATAAACTACATAATAATATGATAATACTATGTATGGTATATATTATATACTCTTCATATAATATTACACTATATAATAATATTATGTGAGGTATATATTATATACTATATACAATATAATAACACTATGTAATAATGCTATATATTGTATATATTATATCCAGGTAATATGCTACATATTGTACATATTACACACATGTTATATACATATATGTGTGTATATGTACACATATATAACATATACAACACATATTTGTTTATAATATATTATTCTTATTTATATCATGTTTTTGGAAGTACTCAAGGCTTTTTCCTTGCTAGGTAGGTGCTTTATCACCTGAGTCATGCTTCCAGCCTTTTATTCTGTTGCTTTCATTATTTTCTGAGGATGGTCTTGCATTTTGCCTCCTTTCGACCGTGATCCTCCTATTTCCACTTCTTTATTAATCCTTATGACAAGCATGCCCAGCTTATTTCCTGTAATAAGGCCTCATGGGCCTTTTTTTTACCCAAACTGGCCTCAACTTGTGGCTCTCCTGGGTAGCTGAATTACAGGAAATGCCCTGGTACCTGATTCCTGCTCTTACTTCTTACCAATCTAGGCTCAACATAGCAGGCACAGTGCTCTTATTAGAATTGTCTATCTCATCTAATGCCGCTTCAATGCCTTGAAGACTTTCCAAACTTTTTGGATTAGAATCCCAAGCTCTTCTCATGGTCTGGAAAGGTCCTGTGTCCATTCGAGCTGCAAACTTTTACCAACATGCTCTAACTTCTCTCGTATCTCAATAATATTTTTGCTTTTTGTTACTGGTGTTGTTTTGTTAGTCGTGAGCCTGGCCACTGTCCCTGAGCTCTTCATCTCAAGGCTGGCACTCTACCACTTGAGCCACAGCCCTACTTCTGGTTTTCTGTTGGCTCATTGGAGCTCAGAGTCTCACAGACTTTCCTGCCTGGACTGGCTTTGAACCACAATCCTCAGATCTCAGCCTCCTGAGTACCTAGGATTATAGGTGCAAACCTCCCGTCACCTGGTTTATTTAGCTCATTTTTAAAGCATCAGGTCCCCTTCCTAAACTACAAATAACTCTTGGTTTGTTTGGGTTGTTTTTTTTTTTTTTAATTCCTGGAATCTTCCTCTGGCCACTAAGTTAAACATTAACTTCAAGGAGATTTGAGTCCGGATTTCTTTATTTAAAGTAAAACACTTTAACTTCTATTCTAAGCCCCTTTTCCTTAACTCTACAAATACTTAAGTGAATCACAAACATTTTTTTTAAACTTATTTGTCTGTTTACTTTGGATATCTGTCTCTTTTACCAGATATAAGCACCAATTTATATAGCAGGTAAATCATAATGGTTGGTGCATTTATATGACTGGAGATTAGTACAAGACCTCATGCATAGAAGCTCTTTTTTTTTAATCTGTTGATTAATCAATGTTAACACAAAGTTCATATACATACACATTGTGAGCTAGTGGCTTTGGCATAAAAGTCATATTCCTGTAAAAAAAAAAACAAAACTGTAATAGCTGTAACACAGATACAGAGAGAGCCTCATTCATCTGCCTCTGAGATTTTCCCAGAGGTGGTTTATCTGTAACACTGACAAAACATCAAAAAAAAAAAAAGCTTCCCAAGCCTTATCAAAAGGAATAATCCATAATCCATCTGGATTTGCTCCTGTATCATATACGACAGTAGGATCTGAAATATTTGCACACGGATATTTAGAAATCAGATTTTCAATGTTTATTTGAACATTTTTTTTCAGGTATCTGGCTTCAACTTCCTTCCAAATTTTAATCAGTGCTTCTGTGGGTTTTGTTTATCCTCCTTCTCCTCCTTCTTTCCTTCCTTATTCTGGATAGTGATGCTCCTGTTCCATTTCTTTTTTAACCTCATAGGACAAACATGCCTGGCTTATATCTTGTGATAGGGTCTTTTGGGCCTTTTATTTTATTTATTTATTTATTTTTGCCCAGACTTCTTTTTCTTCTTGTTCAGCAGTGCTGGGGTTTGAACTTAGGGAATTCCAAATTTCACCACTAACCTCCTCCCTTTGGTTTTTTTTTTTTGGTTTTTGGTTTTGGTTTTTGGTTTTTGGTTTTCCTTTTGTGCCAGTAACAGAGCTTGAACTCAGGGCTTGGGCTCCATCCCTTCGCTTTTGTCTTTCAATGGTGTTCTACCATTTGAGCCACAGCTCTACTTCCTGCTTTTTGATGGTAAGAATTTCCACTCAGACTGGTGATCCTCAAATCTCAGCCTCTCAAGTAGCTGGGATTACAAGCGTGAACCACTGGTGCCTTGCCAGCCTGTTTTGTTTTTAAATCAGCTTAGATTTGTTAGGCAGAGGAAGGTTTCATTATAAAACTCTAGTCCTGGTTACGAGATATCTCCTGTCCTCCTTTCCCTTCTTCCAAACTCACTTCTTGTCCCATTTTCCTAGGTACAAATAACCTAATTTAGAGTATTCAACCTCCTGGATCGTGATTCTTTGTGTGTACAAATTCTGTGCCCCTGGCATGACAGTCAGATGCCACCACATGTCCCTCTCTGGGTTGACATGAGGTCTCACGAATTTTTCATCCAGCCTGGCCTCCAGTCCCAATCTTGCCATTCTCAGCCTCCATAATAGCTAGGATTTACCAAACCTATTCCACGGTTTTATATGTGTGTGTGCATGCCCTGTGATCAATCTGATAGCAAATTGCCAACCGTCCTTCATGCCATGACATTACTAGCTTTAGAGGTATGAAATCTATTCTAGATAACTTGCAGACAACTCCTTCCCATGATGGATGCAAAGGAAATCCATATATTGCCACCAAGAAATCTTTTTGCCCCAGTCTTGTGTCTGTCTGGCTCTCCCAACTCCCTTCTTGTCTTGCTTGAGTATGCAGTGTGGTGAGTCTTATGTGTCAATTTGATGGGTCTATCTAGATCATTCTAGAACCTTCTAGAACATTCTAGATATGTTATATGGAGGTATTCTTTTTTATTCCTTAAGAGATTGTCATTTAAACCAAGAGACTCTGAATGAATCCAGTTGACTTCCATAGATCAAGAAGATTGCACCTCATTGCTTGAACTTGAAGGCATTAACAAGACAAGAGTAATCTCACCCAGAAAAGTGGAAATTCTGCCCGCAGAACAACGATGGAAGCAATTGAATTAAGGATATCAGCTTACCTCTGAGTCGGAAGTGCCCCTGGTGGCAGAGTCCTTCACACTTGCACACCTAGTAACAATAATAACAATAATAATAATAACAATAATAATAATAATAATAATAACCTTCTGGTGCCAGTGTCTCAAGCCTATAATCCTAGAAACTCAAGAGGCAAAAATCTGAGGATCGCAGTTCAAAGCCAGCCCAAGAAGGAAAATCCATGAGCCTCTCATCTCCAATTCAACAGCAAAAACAAGGAGAGACAGAAAGCCAGAGACAGAGACGATAGCTATAGCTCAAGCAGTAGAGCCCTCCAGGCCCAGAGTTCAAGTCCCATGACTGACCAAAAAAAACCAAAGTCAAGCAAGAGCAAGGGGCCCTGAGTTTAAGCCCCAGGACACACACACACACACACACACACACACACACACACACACACGTGTCTGCCTGTGGATATAAATCTTATTGAGAGTTTCCATCACCTATCTATTTTCAAACTCATTTTTTTCTTTTTTTTTCTTTTGTTTGTTTGGCCAAGGGACTTGAACTCAGGGCCAGGGCACAATCACCGAGCTCTTTTTACTTAAAGCTAGAGCTCTACCACTTTGAGCCACAGCTCTACTTCTGGTTTCCTGGTGGTTCATTGGAGATTAGAGGCTCATGTATTTTCCTGCTTGTGCTGGCTTTGAACCTCTGTTCCTCAGACCTCAGCCTCTTGAGTAGCTGGGCTGAAAGGTGTGAACCATGGACATTCATCCAGGTGCCATTTTTTTTTTTATTTTTAAGAGTTTCATTAAGATCCACTAGCCAAGCTAAGTCTCAGGTTTTCCTCCATTGAGAAATTTGTCAGAAAGGAAGAATGTGTCATTTGGATAAATTAGTTTCTGACTTCCATGCTTTTACTGGCACTGTTTTCACAAATGGAAGGAAGCAGATTCTGTAAACTACATTTTAACAGAGGATCTAATGCCATTTCTAGACCCTCTATTCTATTTTGTTTTTTTTTTCCGGTCCTAGGACTCGAACTCAGAGCCTGGGCACTGTCCCTAAGCACCTTTTGCTCAAGAATAGCATTCTACCAAGTTGAGCCACAGCCCCACGTCTGGTTTTCTGGTGGTTCATTGGAGATCAGAGTCTCATGGACTTTCCTGCCCAGGCTGGCTTTGAACCGTGATCCTCAGATCTCAGCCTCCTGTGTAGCTGGGATGACAGACCTGAACCACCAGCACCCAACTTTCTCTGTCCCTCTCTTGACCAATGCTACTTACTGATTTTGATTGTGTTCATTTCCCCAGATATTTATGCAATGCACACTTCTTATATCAAACTGCTTCTCTAAGCCAAGTGCAGAAGCGAGCAAATTGAACTATCCATTTGCTAAGACCCTTATAGAAAAATCTCAGATTAGCACATCAGGATCCATTATCTTGTGTTGTTACATATTCAAACCTGGAGATTGTTCCAAGTATTTGATTTAGATTTTTTTTTGTAAAGAAAAAAAACAGGATTGTACCCACAACTATGTGGAGGATACTCAACTCCTCTTGCAACACAAAAGCAGGTCTTTTTTTACTTTTTCCTTCTGGCCACACTCTTTGAAGAAGAATATATTTACTCAAGTTCATGAGAGAGAACTTCAGTTTGTTCTGTTTTCCAAACAGATTAGAGAGGTTCAAAGAAACTCTGACAATGTAGGTCATTTGTTTCTTGAACAAGCTTTGAAGCTACGCTGAAATCTTATCAGTGTGCGTGTGCCAAGATTTTTTTTTTAAGACCCACCTGTATACCCTGATTCTTAATTCTTCTCAGAACAGCTGTGTTCTCTTTTCTTCATTTTGTGGGACTAGACACATAGCCCACACTCAATTCTAGGTATGAAATTTAAAACACACACCACACACACACACACACACACACACACACACACACACACACACACACATCTTTGTAAGTCATTTCTAGATGCTTATGATCTAACTGATAGGTAAAGTCCAGGCACACGTGAATTCCTGGAGATGTATTACAATTTATATCATGTGGTTAAATTACACAGCTCTCTTGTAATGGATTTCTACTCACTTTCTCTCCCTCTTTTCTCTCTGTCTGTTAGTCTGTCTCTTTCTGTCTCAGCACACACCCCCTTTTATTGTACAGATGATGAATGGGGTGGAGGGTGTTACAATTACATGAATGAATGCATTTCTTTTAAACACTGTTACTCCCTCCCTCATTTTCTCCCACTTACCCTTTCCCACTCCCCTCAAGTAGTAAAGTTGATTTCCAACATAATAATGTCTAGTTAGAATCATTGTTGCATTACTAATTAGTCCTGCTATTTCTGTGATACCAATTCCTTCCACAGACCAGATAAGCTTAAATACAAGACAAAGGGTACAGAAAACTAAAACAGAAAGAAGAAAAAGAGAAATGACTGTATACCGGACATAAAAAGAATCTCTTATTTCCAATTCTTGGAGTTCATTTTGATGCACTTTATTATATATGGTCCTAGGCACTTAGCAACTGGGCTATTGTCATCCCCTGCTAAAACATATTGGAATTATTACAAGGAAAGGAAAACACACAACCTACATTTTAGGGGGGGTCTGGCTTGCTTCACTGAATATAATTTTTTCCAGGTCTTTCCATTTCCTTACAAATGAAGTGATCTCATTCTTTGTGCTGGCAGGCTAGAACTCCATTGAGTATATACAGCTCATTTTTCTTGATCCATTCATCTACTGAGGGGCATCTGGGTTGGCTCCATATCTTAGCTATGATAAGTAACTCTGCAGTGAACATGGTTGTGTTGGTAGCTTTAGTATGATCTGGTTTGTAGTCATTTAGGTAAATGCCCAGGATTAGATTTGTTGGAGCTCAGAGCTTTCACATTTTTTTTTTCCATCAGTAATCTCCTCAAGGGGAAAAGTCACTGGTTGGACTCTTCTTTTTTTATTTTCTTTCTTTCTTTCTTTCTTTCTTTCTTTCTTTCTTTCTTTCTTTCTTTCTTTCTTTCTTTCTTTCTTTCTTTGGGTGGGTTGTGAACTTGAACTTGGCCTGGGCACTGTCCCTGAGCTCTTCAGCTCAAGGCTACCACCCTACCCTTGAGCGAAGCCCCACTTCCCATTTTCTGAAGGTTAATAGGAGATAAGAGTCTCAGGTCCTTTTGTGCCAGGGCTGGCTTTGAACCTTGATCCTCAGATCTCAGCCTCCCGAGTAGCTAGGATTACAGGAGGGAGCCACCAAGCCTGATGCTTCTTTTTTGTTTTGTTTTGTTTTTTTTTAAAGAATGCAATTCTCAATATTGCAACCATTTAGTATCACAACTGAGATTGTAAAGAGACCATTACTCTAGGAAAATATCACACTTTGATCACTTATTGAGAGAAAACATCTGTGTAATATGCCCATTGGCATTCGAATCTCTCGTGGAAATTGCTCTGTTGAGTAAACATACCAAGTTATTTCACACGCAGAAAGCATAGAAGACAGGTCAAAAGTAAGCTCCCTCCCCTTCCCCCAAAATAAAGGTGGGTTGTGGAATAAAACTTCTCCAGAATCCAAGTTTTCTTTCCCCACGCCGTGTCTCCATAAATCAACTAACAAACCCTAGCTTCTGTAATGACATGCAAACCCCTATGAAGGGAGACTATATTTTAGCATTTGTTCATAGAGTGAGTTGCTCTGTGTTGATTTCAGATCCTTCTTTGGACTGGAAGGGATTTCACTTAATCTGTCCAACTTCATGAAATAAATCCACACTTCTGATGGGTAAACTCCTCAGATTTCAGAATCATCATTTCCTATCATTCCCGGCCCTCTAAACACAACAAAGAGAGACAAACAACAGGCTTGATAGGCATTGAACGTAAGTCCTTCTTATAGTCTAGCTTAATGCTTAGAGTGGTGTTCAGAAACAAAGGTTTTGGGCACAAATCACCTGTAATTTACTTCCAGGCATGTCTCTCCCATTCTCCTAAAAAGATAGAACAAGATTGTTATTATTTAAAAAAAAAAACACTTTAGAATGCTTACCCCAGAAGTGTGATTTTTTTTCCCCCAAACTCAGTGTCTCAATTATTTAGTGTATGGAGTTCTGTGTGTCTTTTAAATTCCCCATAATCCTTACCCCTCGTGTTGCGTGGAATTGCATTTCTTCTATTTTCCTATGGATGAAGTCATGCGGGATGGAAGCTTACGACTTGATTAGAAGAAGTAAAACACAACTGTGTCTCAGATTGGCCTGTGTCTCCTCAAGATGTCTGTAGACATTTGATTATGTGCTGTGAAAAGGAATATTGTGTTTCCTCCCTCTGTTTAATGCTATCCTCTGTCCACTGTGAAAAAAAAAAAGCCGGGTTGTTTTAAAAGAGAAGAGGGAGAAAAATGGAGTATAACTTTTTTTTCCACCCTAGGCGACATTGCAAATGAAATCACACCACACCCGGGAAGTCCCCACCCCGCCAAAATCACACAGCTCAACTCTTAAGAGAAGCCAATATGAAAATTGTCATATGTTAATACAAGATGATCATTTCTAATCTATGATGGCTGAAGAATGATGGGCAACTTTTATGGGGGTGACCATCTACAGATCCCACGCAGAGCACAAGTTCAATATTACCCATTACCCCCCCCCCAATTCCAGTCCGTCTTGCTGTACCCCAGAGTCTGAACCGCATACAAGATGAAAAAAAAAATAAGTTTTTTTTAATAGGCTGGGAGTTTGGCCTAGTGGTTAAAGTGCTTGCCTAGCATGCATGAAGACCCAGGTTCAATTCCTCAGTACCACATGCATAGAAAAAGCCAGAAGTGGTGCTGTGGCTCAAGTGGTAGAGTTCTAGCCTTGAGAAAAGCCCAAGAACAGTGCTCAGGTCCTGAGTTCAAGTCCCAGGACTGGTGAAAAAAAAAAGAAGAAAGAGTAAGTACCATGGGACATTCTTGTGAAAGAGCATACTCACCGTATCCATTGGCCAGAAATAATCTTCAGTTGTCTTTTTTGTTTTTTTTGAAAGAGCTGTACAACTACTTCATGAGTTTTCCACGAGTCACAAGATGTGGAAAATGCATCTTGACCTGGGTCATCTGACCCCATGTCCAATTAGGGACACTGAATGTAATGACTGTTTAGCCTACCCTTCTTCTTCTCTCCACTATCTTCCCTCCCATCTTTAACAAAACATGCTTCAGCTTCCTGCTATTTTAATTTTTAAATTTTTAGTTTTTGGTGATCCTGAGACTTGAACCCAGGTCCTGGGCGCTGTGTCGGAGTCTCTCTGTGCTCAAGGCTACTACTCTACCACTTGAGCCACCACACCACTTCTGCTGTTTCTGAGTAGTTCATTGGAAATAAGAGCCTCACGGACTTTCCTGCCTTCCAGGGCTGGCCTCAAACCATGATCCTCAGGTCTCAGCCTCCCGAGTAGCTAGAATGACAGACGTGAGCCACTTGCAACTGGCGCTTACTAGTTATTTTACTAAACTTTTCTTAGTTATTCACAGCAGTTATGTGTTATGTCTTCCCACGGACATGCCATCCTTTATTCAAGTTGTTTGTGTATATATGAATATAACCCAGTATTTGAAATAATCATAGGTTACATAATGGTAAATTATATACATATTCCTCTTCATCTATATTTCTAAGTTGCCTAACTTCTGCATAGAGGAGAAATAGTTGTGTCAGTTCTTTCTTAGAGCCTCATTTTCCTTCACATAATTTTGTTTCCAGGTCCATTAATTCCCCTGAAAATGGTACACCAATGAACATACATGTGCGGGTGTCTTTACCATATCTTGAGGTGGAATATTCTGAATGGCTCCCCCAGAGACTGGGTTATGGAGAAAGTTTAGATTTCAAGTTTAGGAAGAATCTCCATACTGCCTTCCAGCGTGCTTGCATTCATTTACATTCCCACCAACAAGGCACAATGCCTCCTTTTTCCCCACAGGATCCTAAGTGCCACGTGAAAGACACCAGAATTCTAGGTGAAAGATTAGAATCTCCATACCAATGGGGTCTGAAAATATTCCACAGGGAGCCAGGTGTTAGCACCTTGTGGGCTGTACAGAATACTGATGATAGACAAAGGGAAATTACCTTTGGGAGAAAAAGAACGCGGCAGTGATTTTTTACCAAATCCTGTTCTACTGCCTCTATGGACGTGACACAGGCATTACCAAAGCCTCAAGAAGTTTGAAGCCAGTCCAGGCAGGAAAGTCTGTGAGGCTCTTATCTAATGAATCATAAGAGAAAAGTGAAAAAAGAACAAGACAGAGATGGAGGCATGGCTCAAGTGGTTGAACACCAACCTGCAGGGGAAATACTGAGGGAACAATACGTAGGCCCTGAGTTCAAGTCCCAGCACCAGCAGAAAAATAACAAAATAAAACATAGAAAAGTAGAAATCAAAATCTGTAAGTCCTTAAAATAATACCAGATCATTCACACCGAGATTGCTCTTGTGTTTTCTGATGTCCTTCTGACATAAACACAGTTTTTCCTTTTGTTTTGTTTTGTCTGTCATGGAACTTGAACTCAGGGCCTGGGTGCTGTCCCTGAGCCCTTTCCCTCAAGGCTGGCGCTTTTCTACTTGAGCCACAAGCTCTACTTCTAGTTTTGGGGTGGTTCATTGGAGACAAAAAAACCTCAGAGCCTTTCCTGCCCTGGCTGGCTTTGAACCACAATCCTCAGATCTCAACCTCCTGAGCAAATTGGGAAGACAGGCTGTGCCACCAACACCTAATTTCATAGCTATTATCTTTTTTATTACTGCCTTATAAAGCAGACCGGGCAGACATATTCCATCCGTTCTTGACCCAGTGGATTTATTTGGGGAGCAATGAAATTATTTCTGTGTCTTCTCTGTGGAGATTTTAAATAATTCATTACACCTCCTTTTTGGAGAGATGCTTAATCACCCTTTGGTATATAGAGCAATGCCTGTAACCCAGTGAAGGTGCTGTTTGCGTAGGAAATCGGTGCTATTTGAGTCTCTAAGGGTGAGCTCGCCTCATTCCAGGCTCTCTTTCAACATGAAGACCTTGTGGAAATAGAGGAGAAAAAAAATAAAGAAAGAAAAAGCAACATTAGGGCCGGAAATGTAGCCTAGCGGTAGAGTGCTTGCCTAGCATGCAGGAAGCTCTGGGTTCAATTCCTCGGTTACTACATACACAGAAAAAAGCCGGAAGTGGTGTTGTGGCTCAAATGGTAGAGCGCTAGCCTTGAGAAATCCCAAGAACAGTGTTGGTGGTCCACCCCTGTCATCTCAGCTACTCAGGAGGCTGAGATTGGAGGCTCACAGTTCAAAGCCAACCCCAGCCAGGAAAGTCTAAGAGACTCTTATCTCCAATCAACCACAGAGTACTGGGAGAGGAGCTGTGGCTAAAAGTGACAGAGCACTAGCCTTGAGTAGAAGAGCTCAGGGACAGTGCCTAGGCCCTGAGTACATGCCCCACAACTGACCAAAAAAACAAAAATTATGCATATTTATATATATATGATGAATTAAAAAAGCATCCATTAAGGCCTGTTGTTCTCAAATTTGGTTCTTGAGTTTTGAGAAGAAACTGTTTCAGTGTACACACCACAGGTATTATAAAATATTATTCAAACTATTCCTGTGCAATGAAGGGGGGAGGGGGAAGATTAGCCTAGAGTTTGTGGCTTTTAAAGGAGTCATTGTCACCCTGGCTCCATGTTTGTTTTACTGTCTCCTGTCCAGTAGAAGGCATTTGATCTAGAAAGAGCAATTACAGCTCACCAGAACAACCTCCTTATTCTTATAAATGCTAGTTAACGTATGAATAAAAAAAAAGAAAGAAAGAAATCAACTTTTATAGGATCAGAGTTCCTACCGCCTCTTAGAAGTGATCCTTTCATTGACTGAACCAAGATTCTTCAAACAATAAATGATGAGAGTCTTCGTGTTACTTAAGCCACTCTCTCCAAGTGTGTTAAAACGAAATACATAAAAAGCAAGAGCTTTATAAATATTACAACAGCCTGGAAAGAGTGGAATGCCCAGTCTTTGTGTGTGGTCCAGTTATGCAAGGGTTTGGACTGTAAAAGTTAAAAATGGATGTGGGTGGGGTGTGCACTTGAACTTGGGTAGACACTGCAAAAATACTCATCATCAACATCATCATTATCATCGTCATAATCCTCATCACACTAATAACAATAGAATAAATCCTTTTGGTATTTCAAGGGGTCCAACTTCCTTGTGGATTCTTTCTCCTTAGCTCTTTCACCACTTGAGATGAATTGGGCTTTATTCTTGTTCGGAAGTGATCATTTGTGAAGAGTGTGTGTGTGTGTGTATGTGTGTCCCAGGACTTGAACTCAGGTCCTAAGCTCTGTTCCTGAGTATTTTTACTCAAGGTGAGTAATCTACTCCTTGAGCCAGGCTTCCACTTTTGACTTTTTTGGAGGTTCATTGGAGAGAAGAGTCCCATGGACTTTCCTGTCTGGTTTGGCTTTGAACCTCCATCCTCAGGTCTTAGCTTCCTGAGTAGCTGGAATGATAGGAATGAGAGCACATTTGTTACAAATCAGAGATATTGTTGTTATATTATTTTAATCTCCCCTAGGCTGGACACTGACAAGCCAGAAGAAATAATTGCTCTCAATATTTTTTTTTACTGGCCCTAATTTGTCGCTCTGCCTCCCCCACTCCTCATCCCCATCCAAACCCTTAGGAGAGACAGAATTCCCAAATTCATTTTGAATTTTTGGATCTTTTCCTCTGTCCCCTGCTTTGACACTAAACCAAACAAACCACCCCCTTTTCTCTGGGACTGTGTCTTTATTCCTTTGCCATTCTCGACTCAAGTGGACCTGTCCTTAACAATTGTATGCTAGAAATCTTTATTAGTTCTCTCATTATGGTTTTTTTTGTTTTACCTTGCATAGTTATCAACATATCTTTGGGGTACCTATTTCTCCTGTTCTAAAATTAGACCCCAATGCCAACTCTCTCTGGCTTTAAAAATATACATATATGTGGTATAAATATAATATAATCTAAGAGAAAAGTATGCTTTTTGGGGTAACAGCTACTGAGGAGATATAATGATCTCATGCTCCCCCCCCCCCCAGTACCCTTCCAGTTTCTGAGTAGATTAAGCCCTGCTAAATAGCTCTGCGATTACTACATACAATTATCTTCTCTCTAACAGCAGCCCTTAAAATCAGGCATAAGGGATTCTCGGAGCTGAGTTCTGCCTACCTCAATTATGGAACCAATTTCAGACACTACTCGTTCCAACATTTTTTTTTTAAAGGCCCTTCCCTTGATGATAAGAACACATGTGATTTATTTAAGATTATTTTATATGTCTATATTGAGCTTGAAAACCACACACTGCAGGCAGGCTGCAGAAACATGCACAGCTCAATCTCTTAGAATTTACCTTTAGGTTCTGTGGGGAGCTTTCTAGATTGAGTTGATATGGTGACCTAAAACCAAGAAATGGGGTGTGTGTGTGTGTGTGTGTGTGTGTGTGTGTGTGTTTGCTTGATGCTCTACTACTTGAGCCACAGCTCCACGTCTGGCTTTCTGGTGGTTCACTGGAGATGAGAGAATCATGGATTTTCCTGCCCCGGACTGGTTTTGAACTGTGATCCTCAGATCTCAGCCTCCTGCCGGAGCTAGAATGACAGACGGCTTCCTTCACGTTATTTTGACTTCTTCTCTCTCTCTCTCTCCCTCTCTCTCCCTCTCTTCTCTCTCTCTCTCTCTCTCTCTCTCTCTCTCTTCTCTCTCTCTCTCTCTCTCTCTCTCTCTTCTCTCTCTCTCTCTCTCTCTCTCCCATTGGGATTGCTTTGTATGCTGAGATTATTTCCTGTCCACCTCCTGCTCGTTTTGTTTCCCCCCCACAATACAAAATATCATTGTGTCTGCTTGCCCATCTGTTGTTGCACAGATATCTGTCTTCCTTTCGGTCCTCGCATCTAGGCTGACTTTCTGGGGAGGTGATGGGAATTCAGGGTATAGAGATTCCTGATATGATTATAGAATTGTCTTGTGCCAGTGAAATGAGGCTGGGTCTATTTAGCATGAAACCCATCAAGGGTTTGTGTTTTGAGTAGTAAAAGTTCAGGGAGAGTCGCACTGTTTGTACAAACCCCTCCATCTTCTTCCTCATTGGCTTAGATATGGTTTTGGGGTTGTGGGGCTGAAGTGACAGATAAACAAAAATCCGACAGGAAGTCACGGTTTACAATGCACGTTCTTTGAAAAGTTTCACTAGAATGTTTACCCCTCAACAGGCCAATAGCCCCCACTCACCCCCCCCCAGAAGCCCCCTCAGCCCCCCCCCCACCTCTTGGTACCCTGTATGAGGCAGAGGGTGAATCCTGATGTGAAATCAGATCAACCCTCCCTGACTCGAGGTCACACAAATGAACTAATGAACCAGTTTATGAGCATACAGTGTGTGTGTGTTCTGTGGCTCTGTTGTAAATTAGTGCTAAATTGGTTTTTGGTCCGCGATACAGCTATTCTAGGACAAAAATAAATTAATTAAAAATATATATATTCTATTGACATTCTATTGGCTCTTTTTTTTTTTTTTGCTTGGTTCTGGGTCTTGAAATTCAGGGCCTGGGCGCTGTCCCTGAGCTTCTTTCACTCAAGACTGGTAGCTCTACCAGCTTGAACCACAACTCCATGTCTGGTTTTCTGGTGGTTCATTGGACATAAGAGTCTCATGGACTTTCTCTGCCCTGGCTGGCTTTGAACTTTGATCCTCAGGTCTCAGTTTCCTGACTGGCTGGGATTACAGGCTTGAGTCACTGCTGTCCTGACATATATAATGCTTTGAAATATGCATTCATTACAAAAGAATTAAAATCAGGTTAAACACAGCCAAGGTGCTCAAACTGTTAGCATTTCTTTATGCTAAAAAGAAACAATCTTTTGAAGTCCTTTGTTCTGACCTTTCTTTTGAGGGGTAGGGGAGCTAAGGCTTGAACTTAAGCCTGAAGCTCCCCCTTAGATGTTTTTTTTTACCACCTGTGGGGCTTGAATTCAGGGCCTTAGCACTGTCTTTGGGCTTTACTCAAAGCTAGTGCTCTACCACTTGAGCCACAGCACCACTTCCAGCTTTTTTCTATGTAGGTGGTACTGAGGAATCGAACCCGGGTCTTCATGCATGCTAGGCAAGCACTCTACCACTAGGCCACACTCCCAGCCATTTGATTTTTTTTTTCACTCCAAGTTGGACTTCTACCCCTTAAACCACAGCTGCAAGTCTAGATTCCTGGTGATTCTTGGGAGATAAGAGTCTCATAGACCTTTCCTGCCTGGGTTGGCTTTGAATTTCCATCCTCAGATCTCAGCTTCCTGAGGAGCTAGGATTCTAGGACTGAGCCACCAGCAGTTAGATTGAGTAGGAGTGTGTGCGCGTGTGGCAAGCGTGCCTGTCCTGGAGCTCGAACTCAAGGCCACACACTCTCTAGCTTTACTTTTTTTTTTCTTCCTCTTTACGGCTGGTGCTCTAACCACTTGAACCACACCTCCACTTTTAGCTTTTTGCTAGTCGATGAGAGGGAAGAGTCTCTCCTACTTGTCTGCCCCGGGGCTGGCTTTGAATCAGCTCAAATCTCAGCCTCCTGAGTAGCTGTGAAGACAGATGTGAGCAGATGTAGATGAAAAGGGGGGATGGATTTCCATACCACTTGATGATATCATGGATTCACTTGATCCTTCCATGGTCCCCCCATCGCCCCCACCACAACCTTCCCCTCCCCTTACGTTCCATGTCCACCTGTAGACATGGAATAACCATGATGGAATTCTCTCACCCTTCCTGCCTCCATTCTTTGACACCTCTTTCCTTCTCCCATCTACCCCATGACCCTTTACAAGATATGTTTCAGCTCCCTGGTATTCGAGTGGCTAACCAGATCACGAGTCTTGCAAAGAAGTTACAATGTGGGATTCTTCCCCTCCACAGACTCTACTTTGGTCAGCTTGTGTGCAAATCCATAGACTCGTGGGTGTGTCTTCATGTACGTTTACAAGTTACATCTGTCTTCCACCCTTGACAGAAAACACACATCACAGGCTCAGGCCTGTCATCCCAGCTCCTCAAGAGGCTGAGATCTGAGGATCGAGGTTCAAAGCCAGCCAGGTTGGGAAAGTCCATGAGACTCTGAGTCTCCAATGAACCACTCAAAAACTGGAATGGTGTTATGGCTCAAAGTGGTACAGTGCCAGCCTTGAGCACAAGGAGCTCAGGGACAGTGGCCAGGCTCTGAGTTCAAGCCGCACGACAAGAAAAGAAGGGGAAGGGGAAGGAGAAGAGGAGAAGAGAAGAAGGAGAAGGAGAAGGAGAAGAAGAAGAAGAAGAAGAAGAAGAAGAAGAAGAAGAAGAGGAGGAGGAGGAGGAGGAGGAGGAGGAGGAGGAGGAGGAGGAGGAGGAGGAGGAGAAGAAAAAGAAGAAGAAGAAAAAGAAGAAGAAGAAGAAGAAGAAGAAGAAGAAGAAGAAGAAGAAGAAGAAGAAGAGGAGGAGGAGGAGGAGGAGGAGGAGGAGGAGGAGGAGGAGGAGGAGGGGAGAAGAGGAGGAGAAGGAGGAGGAGGAGGAGGAGGAGGAGGAGAAGGAGGAGGAGGAGGAGAAGAAAAAGAAGAAGAAGAAGAAGAAGAAGAAGAAGAAGAAGAAGAAGAAGAAGAGGAGGAGGAGGAGGAGGAGGAGGAGGAGGAGGAGGAGGAGGAGGAGGAGGAGGAGGAGGAGGAGAAAAAGAAGAAGAAGAAGAAGAAGAAGAAGAAGAAGAAGAAGAAGAAGAAGAAGAAGAAGAAGAAGAAGAAGAAGAGAGGAAGAGGGGAAGAAAGAGGGGGAGGAGGGGGAAGAAGAAAAAGCAAAAGACATTTTTATCTTCAATTAACCTGTTCAAGGCCTGATGTGATGGTGTGACTCTAGTGAAAAAAATACCAGCCTCAGATTTAAAAAGCCAAGAAAGAGTGTCAGGCCTCGAATTCAAACCCCAATACTGGCACACACAAATAAACAGAAATTAATTAATAGCATAAATTAATAACCACTTCCTGGTTCCTCCATTGAAAAAAATCGCAGCTCTGATTTCTTCCTTCCTTCAGTTTAGAAATGATTTGTTTGCCTCAACTTTAGAGATCATTTTGCATTTGTAAAGCATATCCTCCTTCAATGAGTGATTTGTATTGCTTTTTCCAGGACAAGACCGAGCGGCTTTTAAACACCTTTCCTTTAAATTCATTCCTTCAAGGGAGATTCTGGCACAAGCCTTTATGCTTAGAATAACTTTGCTTTTCTGTGGGGCGAGGCGGGGGCAGTCCTGAGTCTTGAACTCAGGACCTGAGCACTGCCCTTGAGCTTTCTCAAGGTTAGCGCTCTACCACTTGAGCCACAGCACCACTTCCAGCTCTTTCTATGTATACGGTTCTGAGGAATCGAACCCAGGGCTTCATGCATGCTAGGCAAGCACTCTACCACTAGGCCACACTCCCAGCCCAACTTTGCTTTCTTTCGTTCACCTGTTTAGGAGGAAAGTTTACCTGGGCCTAGAGCTCCAGTGGTGATTAGAAGAGATTTGATTCTTTTCCTAGGACAAAAATTAAACACCCCCCCCCCAGCCTCTCATTGATTTTTATTGCGATGAATCTGCCTGAGAATGAGATTACTAGAAAGGAAAAAAAATCCCCAACAGATAAAAGCTTGTTCACTAGAGCCTTCATGTAAAGGACAGAGCACTGGATACGGGTGACATACCATCTGGGGCCAGACGCTGGGGCCTGTAATCCTAGCTATTCCAGAGGTTTAAGATAAGAGGATCGTGGTTCAAAGCCAGCCCAGGCAGGCAGACCAAGCTGTGAGACTCTTATCTCAGATTAACTGGCAAAAAACACACACACACACACACACACACACGTGGAAGTATGGCTCAAGCGATAGGGAGCCAGCCTTGAGTAAATAATAACAATAATAATAATAATAATAATAATAATATGCAAGAAAGACCTAAATGCTATATTTTGCTGCTTTTTCTTCCTCCCTCCCTCCTTTCCTCCCTCTTCTTTCTTTCTTTCTCTCTATCTTCTTTCTTTTCCTTCTTTCTTAGTGTTCTACAGCTTGAATTCAGGGCCTGAGCACTATTCCTGTGCTTTCGTGGAACCACAGCTCCACTTCCAGTTTTCTGCTGGTTCGTTGAAGATAAGAGGCTCCCAGACTTTCCTTTCCCAGGCTGACTTTGAACTGCCATCCTCCTGTCTCAGCCTCCTGAGGAGCCGGGATTACAGGTGTGAGCTACCAGTACCAGACCTTGTTTGCCACACAGGAAACAAAGCCACAGACGCCTGACTGTCTTGGTAGGCTTCATTTTCCTTCTCTCAGAGACTCCTTTCCAGTGCTCTCCTCGCATTCTGCATGGCTCTGGGTCATCCTTAACTTCTGAAAAGAGCCTTATTCTTTGCATGAAGACAACTAAAAAGCAAAATGCAATGCACCAAGCCCAAGAGCAAGGCTCCATCCAGATCTCCAGGGTTCAATTCCCGTCAGGTCAACATCTCCGTCCTCCCTCAGCTTACCAGGGCCAGGACGACAACCTGAATCTACAATATGCATTCACCTGTTGTCCCTGGGGCTCTGAGGCTCTGGCCAGGGAGGACTAAGTGCATGGGTTCAAAACCCGGGTGTTTGGCGCCATCTACTGTCGAAGATCAGTAATGCATGGACAGGAAAGCCCATAAAAGGGCTTTGCAAGAGCTTTGCATTTGTATTCTGTTGCTATTATTTAATAATAATAATAATAATATAATTAATCATAATAATTCTTTAGGGTCTGCATTGGATTCTTGGCTTCATTCTCCCCTTTTGCTCTTCTTCCTTTGCTCATTCCCATCCCTTCTCTTTCTCTCCCGTTTCCTGGGGTTTTAGTTTGCTGCACTTTGATTTTCGAAGGGCTTTCTTTTTTTTTTTTCATATATTTTTTTGTTGTAATGAATAGAAGGGTTACATTCTATTCACCAGATAGAAGGTGCATTACTTCACATACATTGATACCCTTTCTCATGTCATGGTCCCCATTTTCCTCCAATCCAATTTCAAATAACTAATCAGGCATATATATAATATATCAGATCACAAGGTGAAATACTGTAACAATATGAGATAACCAAGGGACAGCAAAAGAGATGAGACATAACATAGTACATGAAGGACAACAATCACTCATTATATGGCTTTTGGTTCTATATCCTAGAGGTCCTTTCATTTAGTGTCATTCTGTATGGCCTTATGTATCTAGGTTTTGCTCTATTGCAAATCTCTGCTAGGAGAGCCCAAGGTTTCTACTGATTATGACAAATGAGGGAAACCATTGAGCCTATGTTCCTTTGAGTCTGGCTTACTTCACTTAATAGGATTTTTTCTAAGTCTTTCCATTTTTTGGGAGGACTTTCTGAGCACGGATGCTATTTGAATTCTCTCTTGAATCTATCCTATTTTCCTTAACGTACTGGTATACACTTGTTCACCAAGCGATGTGTTTGCGGATCGGTTTAGAAACATAGGAAAGGAGCCGTGCAAATGTTTTTGCAAGTCTTTCCATGTCTTTACAAATGCTGTGCTATCAATTGTTCTAAAGCATGCGTGAAATTCCATTGTGTATCTATCGATGCCACATTCCCTGATCTGTTCATCCATTGAAGGGCAACTAGGTTGATTCTATACTTTGGCTATGGAAATTAAAGGAGGAAGTAAGAATTTTAAAAAAAAGATTAAGAGAAGGAGTGGGTTAGGATGTATTAGTGAAGATGTGGGAAATTCTCTTCTGGATTGAGATGCATTATTCATTGAGAACTCTCTCATGCAACTACTTAAAGATAATAAAATAAATAAATAACAATTTTCAAAACTGGAGTAGTAGAATGCTTTCCTAGTATGCACAAAGACCCGGGTTCCACTCCTCAGTACCGCACACCTAGAAAAAAGCCAGAAGTGATGCTGTGGCTCCAGTGATAAAAGCTCTAGACTTGAGAAAGCCCAAGGACAGTGCTCAGGCCCTGAGTTCAAGTCCCAAGACTGGAAAAAATTGTCAAAACTTAAAAATAAATGAGCTAAGCTGGGCATGGTGGCTCATGCCTGTAATCCTAGCTACTCAGGAGGCTGAGATCTGAGGATCGAGGTTCAAAGCCAGCCTCCGTAGGAAAGTCTTTGAGCCTCGTATCGCCAATGAACCACCAAAAAAAACAAAAGTGGAGCTGTGGCTCAAGTGGTAGAGTGCCAGCCTTGAGTGAAAAAGCTGAGGGATAGAGAGCTCAGACCTTCAGTTCAAATTCCAGTCTTTCAATGCATGCAGGCGCGTACACACACACACACACACACACACACACACACACACACACACACACATTTTTTTAAAGGCATCAAAGCACAGGTTTAAAATCATACCTGTTTTATGCAATGTTTCTGTCATTTTTCTCACTCCAAAAGTCTGAAAGCTTTCATATTTTAGATATGAATGGGTATTTTCTGTATGTTTTTAGAATTATGCCTTTGGACATTGCTTGGAATTTGTGTTAAGTATTTCTTCAAGTTATCCTTTCGAGTGTACATTTCTTAGACTAACACCACAATATCTCAAGGGTGTATTCTGTACTCCTTAACACAGAAAAACAATACCTCAGAGTTCCATTAAACGGCAAAAAAAGCCATTATTTTAACATCATGTTTGTACCTTTCAGTTGTTCTCAGCTCAGATTGTGAGTGGTATAGTAAGTAAATTAAACATTCTTTTCCTCTCAAAGCAAACTGGTGGGGGAAAAATGATACACTCAGGTTCAGATATGTGCAAAATATCTGATCAAAGACCAATGAATGCTCTTTTTTTATTTGTTTATTGGTTTGTTGTGTCTTTGGTCATATTTTCACTTTATAATTCCTTTCATGCATTTATGTCAGTGTGGGGAGAAAAAATAAAAATAATTATATAATTGGGGGAGAAAGTTCCTGCCTTAATACAGTTTGTCTCTGAGAATCAGGAAGATGTTGGGTGCAAAAAAAAAAAAAGAATTTTTTTTCCACAGTGGAACAAATAATGCTGTTGAGAAAATATGCAGAATCGAATCGAGATGAGAGATGGATATGTATATTTATATATGTGTGTATATATATATATGGTGATGAGTCGTGGGGATTAGAGTTACATAAATAAGGTAATGAGTACATTTGTTTTTCAACACTATTATCCCCTCCCTCCTTTTCTCCTCTTACCCGTCCCTCCTCTCCAAGCTGTTCTGTGATTCTCTTTCTCTTCTACAGATCCAGTAATCTTATATACAAGACATAGGTACAGAAAACTAAGAAAAATGGGGGGAAAAAAGAGGAGGGGAACTTCATAGAGGACATAATAAGAATCTCTTGTTTCCCTATCTTGGAGTTCATGTTGAGATGCTTCATTATGTATGGTTCTATGCACTAAGCAATTGATTATCGAGATTCCCCCATTAAGAATATCACTGACAAATTCTAGTTCTTAAAACGAGGGAAATTGCCCGGGAGTTTGGCCTAGTGGTCGAGTGCTTGCCTAGCATGCCTGAAGCCCTGGGTTCAACTCCTCAGTACCACATACATAGAAGAAGCTGGAAGTGGAGCTGTGGCTCAAGTGGTAGAGCTCTAGCCTTGAGAAAGCCCAAGGACAGTGCTCAGGCCCTGAGTTCAAGACCCAGCACGGCAAAAAGAAAAAACAAATGAGGGAAACGATATAACCCACTTTTCTTTGGGTCTGGCTGACTTCATTTCATATGGTGGCCTACTATTTGAGACACAGCACCACGTCCCGTTTTCTAGTGATTTCATTGGAAATAAGACTCTCACAGTATTTAGTGTCCAGGCTGGCTTTGAACTGTGATCCTCAGATCTCAGCCTCCTGAGTAGCTGGGACAACAGGCGGGAGCCACCAATATCCAGCAACTGGTATTCTCTTGTGCTTATGGTGATCACATGAAGTACAAGGGGAAGCCAAAGTTGATCTTGCAGGTGCTTGTGTGCGAAGATTCTAGAAAACCAGAAACTTGTCTCCCCGAGCTTAAATGGGAGTTGTTATGGAAGTGGCCAGTGACATGAAAGAATCATGATTTCTTTTACTGTCACATGATACCTGAAGCTGGAGACTTTTTCAAGGAAACGGGTTTACTGAAAACTCAACAAATGTCACGGCAAAAGACTCTGGTGACATTTCCCTGGTGACACCCCCACGGGGTCAAGGGTTATCATGGTAGGGGTATTTTCACCATCCAGGTGACCAATGATTTTCTTGGATATCTATTCCAGAACTAACTATCCACCTAGTCAAAGTACTCATCCTTCATCCTGTCTCTTCCTGGATAACCCCTGGGGTGGAGGTGGTAGAGGAGGGGTAGGAGAGGCTTTGCACAAGCCCAGTACTTAGTACTTGGTCATTTAACGCAAGCGAGCAAATGGAAGCTGCACTTCAGCACGCCTCTGTGGACTGGCTGGCCTGCAGCTCTACTTGGCCAATCTCCACTCTTCCTATGGTCACCTCATCTAGTCAAGGACCCCTGAATATTTCAATCCACCCTCACCATCAACCCCTTTATGGAAAGCCAATAAAACCATATTTTGAAGACAGACAGACAGACATGAAGCCAGGTGCTTTTTTTATTCCATCAAGTGCTTTATTAGGGGTAAAACAAGATGGTGTCATTCTGTGCAAAGGCAGATACTACAATGGGCGCATAAATCTGTGATCAGAAAGCTGTTGTAAAATGCCAGGGTAAAAAAGACACCCATCTCGGGCCTTTGGGTGTAAAGTAAACCCACCCCACCCCATTTTCTAAATGCTGATGTATGTAAATGATCCGGGAATGGATTTGGTTATAAAGATCAGCAGATTCTTTGAACGTAAGCAGAATAAATGGCTAGGATGATGGGAGAAGGAACACAGATTCTACACACAAGAACAAACCAACAAAACTAGTCCATCAGAGGAGACAGGGCGGGATTCTATTAAGAAAACAGACCAAAAAAAAAATAGCTTGTAGATTCCATTCGATGCTGAGAGAATAAATGGAAAGGGCATTGCTTTAATCACGCACTGTGGCTTCTGCCTGTAATCCTGGCGATCTGGAAGCAAGAGACAAAAAATAATAATAATAATTTGTCTCCATCCCCATCTCAACCAATAGCTTGGCATCGTAGCGCAACCTTGGCACTCCAGTTATGGGAGAAGATTTAATAGGATGATCGGTGTCCAGAAATAGTCCTGGAAAAAAAGCTGGATTCTATTCAAAAACAAATTTAGTGCAAGAAATATTGGGGATATGACTCGACTCAGTAGTAGAACCATGAGACATTGTGTTCAAATTTCAGCAGGGCCAATACACAAAACAAGGAAGGAAAAAAAGATAAACCTGCCAATGGATATAGTTAGACACCTGTATTTTTACTACATATATATATATATGTATATATATATATATATCACAAAAGATGAAAAGATGCAGAATAGGACAGACAGAGCTGGGCCTGGTGGCTCAAGCCTGTTATCCTAGCTCAACAGGAGGCTGAGATTTGAGGATCCTGGTTCAAAGCCAGCCTGGATAGAAAAATCTGTAATGCTTTTTTAGGGTTAGTTTTGGGATTTGCACTCAAGGCCTGGGCACTATCCTTGGACTTTCTCTACCACTTGAGCCACAGCACCCCAGCTTTTTGTTTGTTTGTTTGTATGTGGTAGGGAGGAAACGAACTCAGGGCTTTGTGTCGTAGGCAAGCACTCCATCACTAGGCCACATTCACAGTCCTGTGATATACAAACAAATAAATGTGTGCTACTGATAGGACACCAAGTTTTTGTCCCAGGTTTTGTCCCTAAAGAGATATTGCACTTTGTTCCCATTGGTCAGATCTTAGGTTCTTCGTCTGGCCTGATTGGCTAGTTTTTAAAGGTTAAAGGAACCTGTCAGCTGACCAGTTTCTCCTCAGCTGGTGTTCTACTACTTGAGCCATACCTCCAGCTTCTAGAAAAACAATTTCTACACCCAGATATGTCTTAACTAAAATAGCTTTTGGTTAAGCTGATGCCTATGCAGCCTCTCTGCAATTCTGATAACTACAACTTCAGGTTTTATTTTTATTTTTTTTAGATTGATCCTGGATCTTGATCTCAGGCCTTCATACGTATTTTCCTGCCTGGTTTGGCCTTGATTCTTAATCCTCACATTCTCAGTCTCCTGAGAAGCTAGGAAGACAGTGGGGGGTATTGGGCCAAATAGCATTCTTCTGGTAAGAATTTTCTCCTAAGAG
This sequence comes from Megascapheus bottae, assembly GCF_031878675.1. Classification (NCBI taxonomy): domain Eukaryota; kingdom Metazoa; phylum Chordata; class Mammalia; order Rodentia; family Geomyidae; genus Megascapheus; species Megascapheus bottae. Next base: position 3,243,247 of record NC_143543.1, read on the forward strand.
GACATAAAAAGGATCGTGTGTGGTGCTGTTCCCTCTTGACTTGGTATCCCAATCTAGACACGCCTGGCAGTTCAGAGTTGGCATGCCTGCCAACCTACCAGCTCAGGAAATGATGGCAGACATGACACAGGCAATTCCTCCCCTCTCCTCCCCTTCCTTCTCTCTTTTTCTTTTCTCTTCATTTTCCCTGTAGATCAGGTTTATTTTAATGTTGAGTACAGTGAAGGCTACTCAACGTCTCTTGAGTTATTGAGTTTAGTTATTTGTCCATCGGAATCTAACATCTACCTATTTACCACCATCCATGTATCAATCCTCAATCTACAGGTCTATCATCTGTATGTATAGAATTTATCTAACAACTACCTATCAATATCTATTTTTCTGTCATCTCTCTGCCTGTCCACCTATCATCTGTCTATAGCATCTACCTATCTAACCATTTGGTTTTTTGTGCTAGTATTGGGGCTTGAACTCATGGACTTGTGTTCTTAACTTTTCCCCTTCAAGGCTAGAACTCCTCTACTGGAGCCACAGGGCCACTTCTGATTTTCTGGGGGTTTTCATTGGAGATGAGAGTCCCACACACTTTCCTTCTCTGGCTGGCTTCGAACTCACGATCCTCACTTCTCAAGTCTTCTGAGTAGCTGAGATGATAGGCCTGATCCATCAGTACTGGAGTACAGAATCTATCTGAGTCTGTGGAAACCAGCCAGCAGCCAGGGTTCACAACAGCACAAAATTCACTTTGTTGCTCTCATCCCAGCAGGTGTTCCCTGGATTTCACAAAACCAGAGTTTCTCTCAGCTCAGGGTCTCAGCCCACCAATCACCTTCTCCCGCCTGCGCTTTGTCCTGCCTACTGAAGATATTGACATGTGCAGTGTCCAATGGGGATGTAGACCTCTGGAACCCATTCATTATTACCTCTTTGTTGACTGTGGTTGGAAAATATAAGAAAGGCCTTGATGAGGCCTCAGTGTGCCAGTCCCTGCTGATTTTGGTTGATCTGGGCTTCACCCTCCACCATCCAGCTGGACCTGGTTCTCTGCTTTCAACAAACTCTTCTTTCTTGAAATCTCAGCTTTGAAGAGCTGCCTTGTTGCCCCCCCACCCCACCCCAAAAGCCATCCACCCGTTTAGCACTGAAAAAAATCATCTTCGCTTCCCGTTCTGAGTCCATTTAATTTAATTAAAGACACCACCTTTCCAGATCTAAAATTATACCTGCTGGGTTGAATAACAACTTCCTATTCAAAAGTGTCCTGAACTAGACCCACAGGATGAGAACAACTTGGCTGCCCAGAGCTGCTGCGTCCAAAAGCACATAAATCTGTATTTTATGAGTAAGATGCCTCCCATTAGAAAGTGCTACTGTGAAAATTGCTCACTGGGGCCTTGTGCTGGGGCTCATGCCTGTAATCCTAGCTGCTCAAGAAAGACAGCTGAGGATCATGGTTTGAGGGCAGCCAGGGCAGAAATAATGCCTGGGATTCTTTATCTCCAATTAACCAGCAAGAAGCTGGAAGTGGAGTGGTGGATTGAGAGGTAGAGGGCTACCTCAAAGCAAAGGGATAGCACCTAGGCCCTGAGTTCAAGTCCTGGTATCAGTACCCACACACACATGTAAAAGCTCAGACATAACCTTTCTAAGTCCTGCCTGTTATCTGACCTAAGTTCTCCTCCATTGTGGGGTGTGGGGAGAGGGAATTTGATCACTGGACTGAGAAACCCGAGTCATGGGGCAACACACACGAGCGTTCTCTCCAGGTGTGATAAAGACAGCTTGCTTAGTATCTGAAACAGGGGTGCTGAGAGTGAAGTTAGCTGCTTGATCTCCTGCCAAAACCAGAGTTGTTTTGTTCAAGGGGATATCAACTAATTCTTCCATGGGCCCAGCAAAAGCAGTGTTTTCCTCCCTTTTCATTCTCACCAGAGTAAGTCCACCATTCTGATAGCTCCAGTATTACAAGCTTTGTCTCTCAATGCTAAATCCTTCTAGCTATCCAACAAAAAATACGTGTTATTAGTCATTTTATGTATGCCAGTACTTGAATTCAGGAACTGACTAGGTGAGATTTCCACTTCCAGTTTTTTGGTGTGGTTGATTGGCGATAAGAGCCTCACAAACTTTAATGCCCAGGCTGGCTTTGAACCATGATCCTCAGATCTCAGCCTTCTGAGTAGCTGGGGTAACAGGTGTGAGCCATCAGTGCTCTGCTATGTTTTCAAACCCCTGTTACATTTTCTCCTGTGAATATGTGAAGATAAAACTCTCCATCTCTTCACCAAAACTCTTTGGAAAGCATAAAAATGGCCATAAAGTACGATAATGTTTCCCATTCAATAACCACACACATGCCATCTTCCTTATTAAGTTGTTTTATTGATAACAGAAAGCGTGTGCAAGGAAACTGTTGATGAGAAACCTAGCAGACAATAATATCTGTTGGCAACACAATCTAATCAGCCCCTCTGGTTTTCCATGTACAAAAGCTAAGATTTCAGCACGTACGTGTCAAAGCCATTTTAACATGTTTAATTGTGCTTCTACTAAGCCGTCCAACAATGAGGTAGTTTCTCCTTTCATGCCTTTTATCTGGCTGCAGTTTAAATTGCTCCACTGTCTTAAATGAAGACCAACCCTTTAAATAAATGAGAGATCGCCTTCTATCCATTTGTTTCCTCTTAAAGGTAATTACAAGAGTCACTCATACAGCTAGAACTAAGTCAAGACTTGGGGGTGGCTGAAAATTTCCTATTAAAGTAGTTTTTCTGTTCTCCTAGCTCTGATTTGAAAACTTCTTCCCCTTGATTAAATAAGTCCAAATTTGGGGAGTGGGTGGGGGGCAGATTAGGTAACTGGGTATATGATGAGACCATTATTTATCATGGTAAATCACCCAGAAAACATCCCAGAATTTATAAGGTGTTACCTAGACTCAGATTCACGATCCTCCTGTTTCAGCCTCCCGTATGTTCTTTAGACTAGATCCACAGCTGTGTATGGGACATTCTAGAGTCTCTGCCATCTTAGGAAAAGTGACCAGCGACACAGAAGCTGAGGAAGCCTTTTGGTTTGGTTTTCTCATCCCTGAGACTGCATTTCAAGTCTAAGTAAAACTCGACTTACTAACTAAACAATAATCACTCAAGCAACGAATCTGTTTTCATTCACTAGAGAAAAAAAAAAAGATGGGGCTAAGCACTAAATAGAATCCCCCCCCTTTTTTTTATTTCTTTTTCTTTGGGGCTGGAACCAGGGCCTCATGCTTTCACTAGATTTTGGTTTTTGTTTTTGTTTTTCAGTCAAGGTTGGCACTCTACCACTTGAACCACGCCTCCACTTCCAGCTTTTTGCTGCCTGACTGTAGATAAGAGACTCCTGGATTTTTTTCTCCAGGGCTGGCTTTGAGCTACCAATCCTCACAACTCAGCTTCCTCAGTAGCTAAGATTACAAGCAGGAGCTACTGGCGCCTGTTTCACTTTGCATTTTTACAGGAATCTCCCAACAATGGAAAAATGAGTCTCTGCCACATCTAGCATTTCTCATTCAAAAACAAAATTCTCAAGTCGTGAAAACTTGTGATTAGGTGAAAATAAAGACTTTTCACCAGAAAAGATCTGGGTAAATTATATCCGTTAGCCTTGTGTGAAAGGCTTTTAAACAGCTTGCCTCAAAAGGACAACTTTCTAGAAAGTTCCACTCGGGTATTCTTTTCTTTATCTCAGGATAATTTGTATTTATAAAAATGAACAAGAACTCTGAGCTCTCCTGGGTTCTGATAAAATAATCAATAGCACTACAAAAAAAAAAAAAGCAGATGGAGTTGGAGCTGTGGCTAAGTGGATAAAGATCTCGCCAGTATGTGAAAGTGCAAGGTACTGAGTTCAAGTCCCAGTCTCACATAAAATAATAAAGAACGAAGCTGGATGCAGCCACTCAAGCCTGTCATTCTAGCTACTCGGGAGGCTGAGATCTGAGGATCAGAGTTCAAAGCCAGGCCAGGCAGCAAAGTCTGAGACTTATCTCCAATGAACCACCAGAAAACCAGACATGGAGCTGTGGCTCAAAGCTAGCTAGGACAGTGCCCAGGCCCTGAGTTCAAGCCCCAGGGCCGACAAAAATAAATAAATAAATAAAAGTGCAGGCTGGCTTTGAACTAAGACCCTCAGATCTCAGCCTCCAGAGGAATAAGGATTATAGGCATTGAATTCACAGTGCTGTGCTTCTGAGGAGTTTTTATTGCTCTAAATACAATCAGGAAATGATCGCTCACTGAGGGGGAGTCCATTCGTTCTGGAGAAAAGACACTTTTCCCTGAGCACAATGGCAAAAACCATTTCACACGATTTTCTAAAGAAGAAGCAGAATATCAGGAAACACTGAGGAACTGGGGGGCGGGGGGAGAGAAATAGGATTCTTTTGGCAGCTGATTTCAGCTTATTTAGGTACAATATTAACCAAAAAAAAAAAAAAAGTACAAAGATGAATTTTAGCCAGGCACGGGTGGCTCACGACTGTAATCCCAGCTGTTCAGAATCTGAGGATCACAGTTCAAAGCCAGCCCAGGCAAAGTCCATGAGACTCTAATCTCCAATGAACCACCAGAAAACAGGAGGTGGAGTTGTGACTCAAGTGGTAGAGGGCTACCCTTGAGGAAAAGAGCTCAGGGACAGCGCCCAGGCCCTGAGCTCAAACGCCACAGCTAATTTAAAAAAGTATATATTTATTAAAAATATTGCATACTTATATATTTAATATGCTATATTGTATATATTGCACATATATTATAAAGTGCATATATTATATAGAGTATGTATTGTACATACACAATATATAATAATATACAATATATTGATATATACACAATATATAATAATATACAATATATTGTATATTATTATATTGTGTATATATGTATATATCAATGTAGCTTCCCCGAATCTTGAAAAGACATTTAATGACATAGTTCATTATACTAAGGAGAAAAAAAATCACATGATTCCCTAATAAGATTTCTCATTTCCCACCCCCCCTTTTTCATTTTTCTTTAGAGCTTTTGAAAACACAGGGTAAAGCAAGTATTATGAATTCATTTATTATGCCATCTGCCCTAGGCCAGAAAGCATATTTTATAGACCAGAAGTTTAACATTTCTTTTGATATGAATAGGATCTCTGATAAATGATTAAAACTACCACAGGGAGAAAAAAAAATTCCTTGGTAAACCTCTTTAGAAATTGCTCAGAGTTTTCACTAATTATTAATTTTTTATAATCTTGATTTTGAGGGGGACTGGAAGAAATTGACTAACTTGGTCTTTATGTAAAAATCAACAACAAGAACAACAAAAGGAAGATTAGAATTGGTAGCTGCCTTCTGTTTACATTCATTCGCCTGCAAACCGCTGACTTTCTTTTCGCCACCCAATTACACATTAAATAATTGCTGCAATTATGCAACTATCAGCGACAATATTAATTTGGTGATTTTTGGGGGGAAAGCACATGAGTTTCACGTGTTCCCAAATCTATCTTCAGCTACAAACGATCAATTAGTGGTACAACAAATTAAGTCTTGCAGAACAAATCATTGCCTAGTGAGACAGTGACACTCCTGTTACCATTACACAAGGAACAAGGAAGGAATGAAAAAAGAAGTTCAAATGGTTTTTGCCACTCTCTCTTAACAAGTTCAAATTAAGGTCACTTTCCTGTCTTATTACTCTAACTCAGACACACACTACTAAAAAAAAAAATGTATATACTTTAGCCCTCACTGCATCTAGTAGAAAAAAAATTAACATGTCCTCTTGGTTTTCTTAAAGAAATTATAACAACATAAAGTTCTTTTCCAGGTCAAACTTTGGTAGCTTACATCTGTAATCCCGGCTACTTAGGTGGCTGAGATCTGAGAATCTCATTTCCAAACAAGGCTAGGCAGGAAAGTCCTTAAGACTCTTATCTCTAACTAATGGAGTCAGTAGAGGTGTGGCTCAGAAAAAGTGGTAGAGCATTAACCTTGAGTACCAAAGCTCAAGGACATGTCTAGGCCCTGAGTTCAGGCCATAGGACAACCTGCCCCCACCCCCCCCCCCACATATACAAAAGAACCTAGAACTGTTTTTGAAAAAAGAATCAAATCTTATTTGCTTTGTGTGATTAAATGCCATCATTTCTTGATGGCATTTAATCATGCTAAGTGTTTGCACTGTTTTTTTCCTTGCTCTGGAAAGAAAAAGAAATATAAAGTAAATGTTATTAAGACAGAGAGATACCAAACTCCAAATGGGAACCTTGACTTTCCTTTTCTTATCAAAATTCAACCATGTCGCTAAGACAAATGAGGAAACAATATCAATTGTAATCCATGAAGGAAAAAAAAATTTGTCATTGCTTTTTCTGAACCAAACACTCAGACAGTTCAATTCAATGGAAAAGATCACCTACACATCCCCTGCCCCCCATAAACAAAAACTAAAGTGTAAAAACCAGGGTACACCTCTCTGTACTTTGGATGGAACGCTTAACTTCGTTTACAGTGAACACATATAACGCAGGATGTTGGTTTGCATGTAACACCTCATCTAACACTCACTTGGTTTGTATGATGTCATGAAACTCCTCAGTTACCATTTGCATTCCAACACAGTCTGGCCACACACAGCAAGATTTCCTCCAACTCCTGGCACCATTTTGGAACCATGATGAATCCATGGAAGGCCAGAATGGTAGGAGGTAACTGGTATGCATAGCCAGAATGAGACACAAACTCTACCAGGAGGTTGTAGAGTACAGAAACACATCCAGTAAGACTTAGCATGGACTCATTTTTTTTTCTTATATTGGGTGAGTATACCAAGCATTCGAAAAACTAAAATCCCAGCAATCCCATCTCAAGTCCTGCTTACAATGGATCCGACAATAGTGTTAATATGTGAGCTTCAACAAAGGTGACATAAGGGAAAAGGGGAGAGTATTTACCTTAAATTAGATTTAATAGACTGAAAATCACTCAACAGGAGGAAATTATACCTCTTCAAAGACATGATTTGTAAAAATAATCACGAGGCTAACTGGTCTATGACTCAATCAGCTTTCAGATGTACCCCAAACCAACTCATGTGGTGAGGGAGAAATACCCTGGCACAAGGGAGAAAGCATTTCAAGGCTGAGTGAACTGGAGGTGATCATATTATTCTGGAACCATCTAGGTCATGTGGTTCGTATGGAAAAAAAGAACCATGACACCAAGTGTCCAGACAGCATTCAGCAACCTCAATGCGTTGTCTGGTGACACAAGGCAAGTGATCACACTAATATTTCTGATTCTGCTTTGCATCACCGCTAAGAGGTGGTACATCTATTGAAATTCTAACAAGAAAACACACAACAAAATAAAGAATAGCCAAGCTGGATACAATTAATCCTTCACGGCAAGTCAACTGTCCAATCGCTAGGTTCTCGTCCATACTGCAAGACAAGGAAGAAAATGAGTGTCAGGAGAAAAACTCACCTGAGAGGGAACGATGGGGATGGGAAGATGGTTTAGTGGTAGAGTGCTTGCCTCCCATGCATGAAGCCCTGGGTTCGAGTCCTCAGTACCACACACACAGAAAAGCCATAAGTGGTGCTGTGGCTCAAGTGGTACAGTGTTAGCCTTGAACTAAAGAAGCTCAGGGGCAGTGCCCAGGCCCTGAGATCAAGATACAGGGCTGGGAAATAAATAAATAATAAAATAAAATGATTGTGGAACCCATCCATCTCTTCTTTTTCTGGTTCAAGACTGAGTAACGCTCACGCCGACATGAGTCAGAGCTTGGATTTTGAGATTCCAAAGCTATGAGCTGAATAAACCTTCCTACATTATAAAGTATTTCATCTTAATAATGTGATGGTAACTGAGAGGACCAAAGTGACTATTCTTATATCAAAATACAGCAGTTAAAACTGCTGGGCGCTGGTGGTTCAGTAGCCTCCAGCTACTCAGGAGCTGAGATCTGAGGATCACAGGTTCAAAGCCAGCCCGGGCAGGTAAGTCCATGAGACTTTGATCTCCAATGAACCACCAGAAAACCAGACGTGGAGCTGTGGCTCAAGTGGTAGAGCACTAGCCTTGAGCTGAAGAGCTCAGGGTCTGTACCAGAGTTCAAACCCCACCATCGACCAACACAAAACCAATAAATACAGCAGTTACAAGAAAACTCCAATCTGTGGTTTAACAGTTCCTTGCCCCAATCCACCATCTTGGCAGGGGATCTAGATTAGAATTAAGATTGTTATTATTATTATCATTATTATTATTATTTGTGGTTTCCATTGCCCTCTTCTTCAACTTTCCAGAGCATAACGAAGGAAGCATAAACACTTCCTTGCCACACCCCTCTCCCCCAAAAAATGAAATTTCAAGCATGGCACAACCATAGCTCCTTTGTCAAAATTACTGACATAACTTTTTTTGGACACAAATAAGCTGTAGGCAGCTGGCAGTAGCAATTTGCCATCTTGTAAAGAGAATTAGTTGGAAACTCGAGGTTCCAGGCAATGAAGGAGAAAAAGGTGTGGAGGAAAAGATGTGGTTTTGATTATGAATGGATCTGTTTCTGTGAATTAATAACGAAGAGCAAAGGTGATGCTTTTCATGTGAGCTTAAATCAGAGTCAGAATCAGTGTGTCTCTGCTCAGTAAAAGAATATATGGTTCCTGGATTCTAATATTGCTAATGTCATGTTATTTTTTCTTCTGTCTTCTCTCTCTCTCTCTCTGATGTGTGCCTGTATTGGAGTTTGAACTCAGGGCCTGGGTGCTGTCCTTTAGCTTCTTCTACTCAAGGCTGGTGCTCTACCGTTTGAGCCACAGCTCCACGTCTGGTTTTCTGGTGGTTCACTGGAGATCAGAGTCTCCTGGACTTTCCTGCCCGGGCTGGCTTTGAACCTGTGATCCTCAGATGTCAGCCTCCTGAGGAGCTGGGGTGACAGGTATGAGCAAGCCACTGGCATCTGACACTTTGGGCTTTTAAGGCATGCTTGTGACCAGCTCAAAGGAAACCAACTGGTACAGGCATGAGTACCAGTGCCCAACTTTTCGTACTATTTCCAAATCAGCGTTTACCTGGATATCGTTCAATTTGGTGAAGATACGGCTTGTAAGTTTGGGACCATTCTCCATGGTCGGGATGTGTAATTTCTATGAAATAAAAAGGAAAAAACAAAAACAAAGTAAGACTGCAGGTAAGACTTGTACACACCAAGAAATTAAAGACTATAACCTAACATATGTATGATAACTGAAATATATGACTAGAACTTGAAGACTTCAACTATAACAGATGTATTAAGTACAGTAATTCTTTGCATCCAAAATTATTTTCTATTTTATTTTATTTTTTTGCCAGTCCTGGGCTTCAGCTCCTGGCCCTATTTTAATTTTTTTAAGCTATTAAGAGGGCTGGGAGTTTGGCCTAGTGGTAGAGTGCTTGCTTAGCATGCATGAAGACCTGGGTTCAATTCCTTGGTACCACATATATAGAAAAAAGCTGGAAGTGGTGCTGTGGCTCAAGTGGTAGAGCTCTAGCCTTGAGAAAAAGCCCAAGGACAGTGCTCAGGCCCTGAGTTCAAGCCCAGGACTAGAAGAAAAAAAATGCTATTAGGACAATAGCTAGTCTCCTATGGCTCATACCTGTAATCTCAGCTACTACCTGCAATAAACCAGCAAAAAACCAGAAGTGGAGCTATGGCTCAGGTAGTAGAGCACCAAAAAAAGGCTAAGAAACAGTGGGACAGTACCCAGGTCCTGAGTTCAAGCCCCAGTAATCACACACACACACACACACACACACACACACACACACACACACACACACACACACAATTAGACAAAAACAAGTTCCTTTCTTTTTCTTACCAGCTGAATTTAGGATACCAATGGTTGTCAGTTTGTATATCACTCTTTGAGATAATAAAAAGAAATCAAGGAGAATTATTTGTGTCCTAAAGTACTGAATACAATACCCAGAATGTCTCAAACGTCTGGAAATCAGGGCTGGGAGCGTGGTCTAGTGGTAGAATGCTCGCCTAGCATACATGAAGCCCCGGGTTTGATTCCTCAGTACCACATACACAGAAAAAGCCAGAAGTGGTGCTGTGGCTCAAGTAATAGAGTGCTAGCCTTGAGAAAGCTCAAGGATGGTAGCCAGGTCCTGAGTTCAAGCCCAAGGACTGGCCAAAATAGATTCTGGGAATCTCAAAGGATGAATAATTCTGCCTCCCTTAACCATCTGGCAAAGGATAAGACACCATGTTTTGCTAGACATTAGAGCCAGTCGTTTCAGGGGCATGAGTTAAAGCAAGTCCATACTTACACAAAAGAAGCTTCTAGAAACTTTTATGAGGAGAAAGGTCCACAGTCTTAGAAAGCAGGATTTAAATTCACAGGTGAGAGATTGCCTGTCCTGCATATCTAAAAGTCTTACCAGTTCATGTCTCAAGGGCCTGGAGGCTTTGATGGTTTGATTTTAGTAAATAGTTGTGTTCTTAAAACATCTACCTTATTATGTTCATAACTGTAATAGGATAATTAAATGGAGCATTTGGCTCCAAATACGTCTTAAAACAGGGCCATTAAAAACACGTTAAACTCTGTAAACTTTATTTCCAGAGGTGAAATAATTTTTGAGCTTAAAAACAAATGTGATTGAATGCCAAGGTTGTTTAGTGAATTGGTCCAATTTAAATTATCTAGAAATATAATATTACTCCAAAAAAAACCCTATTTAATAAGTATAACTAGTCATAGAAAATAATAGGATATTTTTCTTTAATAAGTATGACTAGTCTTATAAAATAATAGAATATTGAATTAGATGATGTGCCTAAGTTTAAAAAACCATGAGCAATAAAACGGCTAGACTCAGATGTCTAAAGAACAATAAAATTATGATATAAAATAAGATCTGCAGAAAAATCAATCAATCCACTGAACAAAAGAAAGAAAATTATGATGCCAAATTTGAAAATGAATGGATCATTTGGATCATTTAAGCCAATTCATCTTTTAAGAAGAATGATTACAAGATGAGCTTTGGTGGCTCACACCTGTAATCCTAGCTACTCAGGAGGCTGAGACCCGAGGATCACGGTTCAAAGCCACCCTGGGCACTAAAGACCATGAGACTCTTTATCTCCAAATAACCACCAGAAACCTGGAAGTAGCTCTGTGGCTCGAAGGATAGGGCGGTAGCTTTGAGCTGACGAGCTCAGGCCCAGAGTTCAAGCCCCATGACTTGGCCAACAAAAAAAAAGAAGAGAAAAGGAAGAATTAATGATTACAAGCACATTTTCCCAAATTCTTCTGGCTTTGTACATTTTATTTCCAAATCTTATTGACTTCTAACGGGACTTATTAGTTCACAGATTCCTATTCAAGAACACATTTTCATGTTCTTGCTTTTGGCAAGCTGTTATTTCCAGAAAATGACTTTATTGAAAAATAATAATAACACTAGGCTGGGAATGTAGCCTAGTGGTAGAGAGCTCGCCTAGCATTCATGAAGCCCTGGGTTTGAGTCCTCAGAACCACATACGCAGAAAAAGTCAGAAGTGGAGCTGTGACTCAAAGTGGTAGGGTACCAGCCTTGACCAAAAGAAACTCAAGAGACAGTGCTCAGGCCCCCAGTTCAAGCCACGAGACCGGAAAAAGAAATACAAATAGGAATAATTTTATAGTATTCACCGTGGTTGTTTCTCAAATAGCACAAATAGCAGATCAACTAAAATATCTTATCCTTGGGTAAAAAAGAACACAAAACTCCACACGGTGGCGGTTCACACCTGTTGTCCCAGCTACTCAGGAGAGTCTGAGATAAGACCATGGTTCAAAGCCAGTCCAGGCAGGAAAGTTGATGAGACTCTTATCTCCAACGAAACCACCAGAAAACCAGAAGTGGAGCTGTGGCTCAAAGCAGAGAGCATTAACGTTGAACAAAGTCACTCAGGGATAATGTCCAGGCCCTGAGTTCAAGGCCCAGGATTGGCAAACCCCTCCCCACACCAAGAAAAAACAAATCAATTCGAGGCCATTGGTAAGTAATAAATGGCAGGTGGCGAAGGATGTCTTTGCCTCACCTGGTCCTTGTACACGATGTTAGAAACTGGACACACAACGCATGCTGTCCCAGCGCCAAACATTTCCTTCACTCTCTTCTCTTCCAAGGCGCTTGTCAGCTCACCCATCGTCAGATACCTCTCTGACACCTTGAATTCACCCTGTGTGCAAGACAGTAAAAGAAAAGGCAATCTTTACATTTATTTATTATTATTATTATTTTTTGGTTAGTCCTGGGGCTTGAACTCAGGTCTTAGGCGCTGTCTCTGAGCTCTTTCACTCAAGGCTGGTACTCTACCCCTTTGAACCACAGCTCCACTTCCAGTTTTCTGGTAGTTCATTGGAGATCAGAGTCTCATGAATGTGTTGCCTCAGCTGGTTTTGAACCACAATCCTCAGATCTCAACCTCCTGAGCCGCTGGGATGAGAAACATGTGGCATTCAGCAGATACATAGGCTATTTTTTATGCATGCCACTTTTTGTAACTTTTATTCATTCATTCATTCATTCCAAGCCCCTCCTAAATACATGGCTCACATAGATTTTCCTATCCAATCTCAATGGATGGCACTCCAGTATTATTAATAGATATAATTACCACGTAGCACAGACCCATTCTTTAACTCTTAAGCTAGATATTAGTAGCTATGTATAATAGGTTAGGAAATTAAGGTCCAGCAAAGTTGAGAGCTATTATTGAGCCTACACAGCTAATACATGGCAGAGACTGGATTTGAACTCAGATCTGAGCTTGTCTCCAAATTTGGTCCACTTTCTTCTGTGTCTTTAACATTTTTTTTTTAATTGTTTATGTGAGTGCTGAGGCTAAAACTCAAAGCCCGGGCACTGATCTTTAGCTTTTTGTACTCAAGGCTAGCACTCTACCATTTGAACCACAGCTCCATTACTGGTTTTCTGGTGATGCAGTGGAGAGCAGAGTCTCACGGATATTCCTGCCCGAGCTGGCTTCAAATCCCAATCCACAGCTCTCAGCACACAATATGTAAAAATGAACATTAAAATCACTGGCAAAATTCAAAATATTACATGCCATAAATAAACTTGCAAGGACAGAAAAATAGGTTCGAGATAGAAACAGGGTGGTTTCTAGAGTTCAATTTCTCTCATTATGGCCGGACAGGTAGCTGATGCCTGTAATCCAAGCGACAGAGGAGCTTGAGATCTAAAGGACTGTAGTTCAATGACAGTTGGAGCAGAAAAGTCCAAGTGATTCTTCCCTTTCATTAATCTCCAAAACAAAACCAAAAATACTGAGCTGGAGGCATGGTTTAAAGTGGTAGAGCACTAGCCTTGAGCAAGAAAGCTGAGCAAGAAGCCCTGAGTTCAAGCCTTAGTACTAGCAAAAATAAATTAATACTGCTTGTGCAAATGTAGTTATACTGCATCCAGATGAATCAAGTACTCAATGACAATACGGGGGGCGGGGGGAATGTTATTGAAATCAAGCTGTGGGCCGGGAATGTGGGCAAATGGAGTGTTTGCCTAGCATGCATGAAGCCCTGGGTTCGATTCCTCAGTATCACATACACAAAAGAAACTGGAAGTGGTGCTGAGGCTCAAGTGGTAGAGCTCTAGCCTTGAGAAAGTCCAAGGACAGTGCTCAGTCCCTGAGTTCAAGCCCTAGGACTGGCAAGAAACAAAGAAAGAGAGAGAGAGTAGGAGAGAAGAGGAGGGAGGAAAGGAAAAAAAAGAAGCAAGCTGTATTCTGTATTCTGGAAGAAAATAAGGGGGGGGAGATAGAACAAGAAGAAATACTAATCATTTCTTTTCTTTTTTTTTTTGCCAGTCCTGGGCTTGAACTCAGGGCCTGAGCACTGTTCTTGGACTTTTCTCAAAGCTAAAATTCTACCACTTGAGCCTCAGCACCACTTTTGGCTTTTTTCTATGTATGTGGTACCAAGAAATTGAACCCGGGTCTTCATGCATGCAAGGCAAGAACTCTACCACTAGGCCAAACTCCCAGCCACCAATCATTTCTTGTAAATAAACAGAGTTGTTTTGATGCCATTTATTCTCTATTATCTTTGGGCAATCTCATTTGTCTGGCCAAAGATTGATCATCTAAATGCCTTTTGACACATTTATGGTTTCACTATTTTTTAAATAACCTTTTAAAATCAATTATAGCTAAGGAGCCAAATAGAAAAACCAAGAAAGGCCCTTTATCAAGATAATCTAGGTTTCATGTTACCTAAAATCCATTTTCACTTTGCAACTATCACTGAATCTTCTGTTCTCAGTTCATTTTTTTTTTGTACATTAATAAAACAAATTCCTGAGTACAACTTTCAACCATACCACACACGGTTAAGATTGGACAAGCTGCTGGAAAAGTTCTACCAGCAGTTGGCAAAAGTTATCATCTGATGTGCCAGCCACGCTGTGGCAGTTAAGAGTTGTCTGCTGAAATGGGGTTTCATTTATAGTATTTATTTTTGGTCTTTTTCCAAAGAAATGGTAACAGACGGGCTTCTGAAATCTATGTCACAGGGTGTTCACGCCTTCTCCTGGCCACAGTGGGGAATGTTTCATTTCACAATTCACAAACTCTAACCCACAATCTATTCTAAACAATCGGCTCATTCAACATGCATTTGTTATGTCAGCCAGACACAGGTAGTGTATGCCTGTAATCTTAGCTACTCAGCCAGCCTCGGCAGAAAAATCCCATGAGACTCGTACCACCAATAAACTACTGAGAAAAGACCAGAAATGGTGCTGTGGCTAAAAGTAGTAGAGCATTAAGCTTGAGCAAAAGCTCAGAGGGTGCCCAGACCCTGAGTTCAAGCCCCAGAACCAGCCAATAACAAGAACAACAAGGTTCCAGTGTCAAAGGGCCCTTACCCATTCCCTGGTCAGCTCGAGAATGCTCTTCCGGGTCACTCCTGGAAGAATGATACCATCCAAGGGTGGAGTTGCCAGTTCTTCCTCTGTAAATCAGAAATTTGGAATCCTTTCAAATTTTAAATCATTCACCAGCAAAGGGCCAGACAGAAGTGGAAGCATGGTTCCACTGGCAAAGCAATGGCTTTGAGAATCTAAGTGAGAGTGTGAGGCCCTGAGTTCAAGTGAGAGGAGAGAGAGACAGAGATAGAGACAGAGACAGAGAGAGAGAGAGAGAGAGAGAGAGAGAGAGAGAGAGAGAGAGAGAGAGGATTCTGTGTTCCCAGAAATAGGTTGGGGGTGAACTCTGTTGCACATCACTAAATCAGATAATAATAATAATAATAATAATAATAATAATAACATCTTACATGGGTCTGGTTATGGAAGCACTTCTAGTTCCCCTCACTATCACAAGAGGGCAGCATCCTAGTCCATCCATTACTCTCTCTGCATCACCTTTGGTCCATCAACTGCACAATCTCTCTTCACAAAGAAGCCCTGTGACCCATTCCTGCTCCAGCACCCTCAGTCGGAATTCTTATCCCCTTCATGTAAACCCAGACAGAAACACTGAACTGGCCACACTGGCCATGATGGGGAAGAATTGAAGTACAGCTTCTTCAACTTGCTTGAAGAATTCATTAAGTCAGCTTGGAAACTTGGTCAGAGAAAAAGAAACTGTGAGGGAAATCAGATGAGTGTCTGGGCTGCCCTAATATCCTTTCACACAGTTTTAAAACAAATAGGTAGAACTGGGGCCTTGGTGATACACTGGTGGTTCACGCCTGTCAACCCAGCTACTTGGGAGATTGAGATATGAAGATGGCAGTTCAAAGCCAGCCAGGGCAGGAAAGTCCATGAGACTCTTATCTCTAATAAGCTACTCAAAAAAGAAAAATAATCGAGAAGTGTCTCTGTGGTTCAAGTAGTAGAGAGCTAAACTTAAGCAAAAGAAGCTCAGGGACAGTGCCCAGGTCCTGAGTTCAAGACCCAGGATTGACACAAAAATGACAACAAAGAAATGTAAACTTACTTCATTCAATATTTATTTTACAGGAGAAGGAATAAACATGGGTGATTTGTCCACTGGATTGAAGCCAAGAGCATGACACAAATCAGCTCCAAACTGTTCTTCCAGGAAGCCCAAATTCCATATTTACCTTATGTTTACAAAAACCTGGCATTGCAGGGCGGGAGTTTGGCCTAGTGGTAGAGTGCTTGCCTAGCATGCATGAAGACCCGGGTTCGATTCCTTGTTAGCACATACTTAGAAAAAGCCAGAAGTGGTGCTGAGGCTCAAGTGGTAGAATTCTAGCCTTGAGAAAAATCCAAGGACAGTGCTCAGGCCCTGAGCTTAAGCCCAAGACTGGCAAAAAAAACAAAAACAAAAAACAAAAACCTGGCATCATACTGTGCCAGGGAGGAAAACTGAAAAAAAAAAAAAAGCAAACAAATAGATCCTCTTTTGCTAGGATACAGCAATATATATTTGCTTGGTTCATTGGGGAGGAAGGGCAAGGAGAAAAATCACCTATTGAAAATTGCTTTCTGTATAGAAGAAAATTGTTCCTAGCCGTGTTTAGATAGGTTAATGGTTTCAAAATAAATTATGTATACAGACAATGGCTAAGTGCACTCATCTCTCTACATAGTTACTACACACATATACATATGTGCACACACATACACACACTCATTCACTTCTGGTCACTCCAAATTGGACCATTCTGAAAGCTTGCCAAGCTCCAAGAACAGCACACCGTTAGAAGCAGCCTCACAAGTTGCAAGAGCAGTTCTGTGGAACAAATGTGTACACCCAGCAGGATAACCGCAAGCCTGGAGTCCCCCAAAATACTTGGCTGAGAAGTACTCATTTTCCTCTTTCAACCACACTGAGCTGTACAGGTTACCAAACACAGCACAACCACAGAGCTGGCCTGGAACCAGGGAGATCTATTCTCACTAACTGAGGAATTTAGAAGCAAGATTAAGAGATGGCTTTCCTCAATCCTGCATTAAGGTGAAGTAGGAACAAAAGTCATAAACATCAGCACCATTCTTCATAAACTCCATTTAACCTGCTATTTACATTCCAATAGGCAGAGGCAAAGGACTTTAGGGTGGAAGGCTAGCTTGACTGTGGAGGAGGAGGGGCCTTCAGATTGAGTGGACAAGGAAGCACGTTCTGAGAATGGAATTTAAAAGCAAAAACTCACCCTGCGGACAGCTATGTGATAAAAGGCTCCCATAAGAGTCAGAATAAATGTCTGGTTTCTACTGAAGGATGGATCGAACAACACCAAGACTTACTGGCCAGGATTTTCCAAAAGATGAACTCCACCACAGGTCCTGTTTTTCTGGATAACACCAGAATCTAGAACATGAGTGGCTTGTGTGTTCAAACAATTAAGACTGAACACAGATGTTATATATACTTTGCAAGAATCAGAAACAATCCAGTCATTTTCATCTTGACCTTTAAAAGCCATGGAGGAGTGGCATTTGGACAGAGCTTTTCTAGAACAGGTTACACCAGGACATTTTCAGCTATTTCTGGTGAAACCATGTGGGTGTGAGTTGGGCAGGGTGTCAAGCCATTTTTGGATCTTCCCAGCATGAATAAGGACAGAACCACTTCTGAAAGGCATCACTGTGTTTTTTGTTTTGGAAGTGTAGGGTGGATTGGGTGTGTGGTTGGATAAGAGGAACAGCAGAGATCATGCCTGGTAAATGCAGAGGTGAACTGACCACACACTGGATATATGTGGATGGATGGACACACAGATTTACATATGTATATATAATCCTATGGCATATATAATACATAATATATCACATATCACATGCTATATATACTACGCACAATGCTGTGCATATATGTGTATATACTATATGCATATATATGTACACCATATGTGTAGGTAGTGTATACATGTACTATATATGTATATAGTACATATGTACATGTTGTAATATAGCATATGTTATATATACACATGCTATATATTATACTGTATATACTATATAGTATTTACTATCTACTATATATTATACTATATACTAATATACTATCCATACCATATATATTATACATAATCAGAGTATAAGTGATGTAGGATAATATACAGTACATAATATAGTATAGTGTAATATATATGCTATAGTATACATGTTATGTATGTAAATTTATATAATATATAATATAAAATATATTATGCACATATTATATATGCATTCACATATTACATATACTATATTATACATCCTATATATTTATGTATTATATTACTGCATAGTCAATATGTGAATGTATGGTTCATATATAGTTGATATTATATCATATAAATACATAACATGTATGAAATGTAATGTATTATGTATACTGTATTATTAATATTAACATAGTGTTTATATTATACATTAATGTATTGAATATTATATGTGACATATTATATATTAAGAAATAATATACATTACATATTATATACAAAAACATATATAACATGTAAAATCATGTTATACGGTTGTAAATATGTTATATAATCGCGTTACATATATATGTGTATATATGTATATTATATATATATAATCACATACACTTTCAAAATCCCCAAACCTCCAACAGCAATTTAGTGATCGGTGTTAAAGACCATCAGTAGAGTTTGAGAATCTGGAGGTGTGTCTGGCTTTTCATTTCTACCCAGCTACAGGGGAGTGGGGGGCGCAATCCAGGCCACAAATCCCCTCCATTGCCCTGTATCTGCTCTGTCCCCAGACAGAATGGAAAGGTCAGCCTGTTTCATCTCCCCAACTCCATCTTCTCCCTCATCTCAACCGTGGTTCTCACTAGGCCAAGGCAGAGGAGACATTTCCTTTGAAAAACGTTTCACAGAAACCAAAGCTGAGGATTCACAAGTCGAGTTGACGTTCATTTCTACGTGCGGTGGCTGCTGTGAAGTGAGCTACAAACATCCGAGGCGCAGAAACACACCTAAGAATAGGATTCTACATTCTCCACCAAGTTCAAATGGGAAGAGAAATGCACACCCGTGTGTCCCCCAGTTTGGATCATTTATCTCAATACTGTGTAAACAGCAACAATCTGAAAAGCCCCAAACATCTCTGGCAAAGACAGAACACAGAGACAAACGGAGAGAAAGAGATGGAAAAAGGAGGAAGGAAGGAAAAAAGGAAGGAAGGAGGAAGCAAGCAAGCAAGGAAGGGAAGGAGGGAAGGAGGGAAGGGAAGGAAGTGCCAAGTGCTTGTAGCTCACACCTATAATCTCAGCTACTCAGGAGGCTGAGATCTGAGGACCATGGTTCAAAGCCAGCCAGGGCAAGAAAGTCCAGGAGACTCTGATCTCCGATGAACCCCCCAGAAAACCAGACATGGAGCTGTGGCTCAAGCCTTGAACAGAAAGAGCTCAGAGACAGCACCCAGGCCCTGAGTTCAAGCCCCAGGACCAACAAAAGAAACAGAAAACCAAAAAAGACAAGGACATCAAAGTGGATTACCTCCATCTTCATTGATCCAGTAGAGGAAAAGATTCATTGTCCCCACCTCAGTTATCTGGTGATCCTTTCCATATAGCCAGAGAACTTGCTGGCACTCGTGTTCTGCAGCTTCACACTGGACCCAGAGCGAGGAGCCATAATTCCTGGGAAAGAACCCAAATATTCCATCTTGCCACCACCACACACTCAAGTCTTCCATAGATATTACATATTAAAAACAACCTGTAGATAATATTATATTAATATATTTCTAAACGATTAATAGCGCATGTGGTATATGATACCGTAACTCATACATTAGATATGAGAACTAGAGTCTAGTTCTAAGATTTATGTACACACAACACCCTTTAACTACAAAACACCAGAAGAAACACATTCAAGAACTGAATGATGGGGGTTGGGATGGCGGACTAGTGATAGAGTGCTTGGTTAGCATGCACAAAATCCTGGGTTCGATTCCTCAGTACCACATACATAGAAAAAGCCAGAAATGGTGCTGTGGTTCAAGTGGTGGAGCTCGGGACTTGAGAAAGCCAAAGGACAGTGGTCAGGCCCTGAGTTCCCAGGACAGGCCAAAAAAAAAGAAGAAGAATCAAATTACCTTAAAGCATATTCTACATCCTTGACAGCAAATCAGAATCTTCACATCCTCATAGTTTAAGCAGAAACAGGTACACGCTAGTGACTCAAGCCTGTAATTCCAGCTACTCAGGAAGCTGAGTTCTGAGGATCGTGATTTGAGGCCAACTTGAGCCGGAAAAAGTCCGGGTGATACTTATCTCTAATTCACTAGCAAAAAGCCAGAAATACAGCTCTGGCTCAAGTGGTAAAACGCTAACCTTGAGTACAAAATCTCAGGAACATTGCTTAAGCCCTAAGTTCAATTCTCAATAAACAGATACATAAATTCTCAATAAATAGATTCTCAATAAATAGATAAATTCTCAATTCTCAGTAAATAGATGAATAATTATTTTAAAAACTAAGTGTGGCTTCCACAGAATATATATTCATTTTACTTGTCATATTGAACCTCCAGAAATCCAGAATCATCTGGAATACAATATAAAATGTCTACTCAGGCTTGCTAGGCCTCTACCCATGGTCTTTTTCCTGAACCTTCTCCGGAGTCTAGTTTTACAGCGATTGTTAAAAGCCATTGATGTTTGGCCTGTTACATAACTGTTGATTATTCATTCTGATTGCCGGTGAACTGGATTGTGTTTCATGTTCATTGCATAAAAGCCACTTAAAGATTTGTTTTTATCTCCAGATGATTCACCGGCATTTTTTACAATTTGTCATCTGTGGATGTTTTTTTGGTGCCAGTCCTGAGACTTGAGCTCAGGGCCTGAGCACTGTCCTTGAACTTTCTCAAGGCTAGAGCTCTACCACTTGAGCCACAGCACCACTTCTATGTATGTGGTACCGAGGAATCGAACCCGGGTCTTTGTGCATGCTAGGCCAGCACTCTACCACTAGGCCAAACTCCTGGCCTCATCTGTGTTTTGAGGGTCAGGATACCCTAAGTCTAGCTGCTATAGCTGAGAGAAACACAAAACAAGGAGATAAACCCAGGACAGTAGCTCATGACTATAATCCCTGTGACTCCGGGAGGCTGAGATCTGAGAATCATATTTCAAAGCCAACCTAGGTAGGAAAGTCCACGAAACTCTCAGCTTCAAGGAACTATCAAAGTAAGCCTGAAGTGGAGCTGTGGTTCAAGTGGAAAAACACCAGCCTTGAATGGAAAAGCTCAGGGACAGGGCCCAGGCCCTGAGTTCAAGCCCCAGAATGAAGCAAAAGAAAAAGCAGGATCTGTAGCCATTCCTTAAAAAACACTGTGCCAGACTCTCACCTGCACACGAGCCAACACCTAGCTAATACACCTGTGTATGTGAGTATGTATGTGTGTGTGGTAGGTCTTGAACTCAGGGCCTGAGCACTGTCCCCAACCTTTGTTTTGGCTCAAGCCTGGCACTCTACCACTTCAGCCACAGGTCCACTTTCAACTTTTCTAGAGGTTCACTGGAGATAAGAGTCTCCTGGTTGGATTTGAACTGCGATCCTCAAGATCTCAGTCTCCAGAGATTGGGAATGTGGCTTACTGGTAGAATACCTACCTAGCATGCACAAAGCCCTGGGTTCGAGTCTTCAGTACCACATACACGAAAAAAATAAATAAATAAAGATCTCAGGCTCATAAAGAGAACTCAGCCAGCTGCCAAATCAGATTCTCACTGGAATGCTCTTCTACACGGGCCTATGTAGAATGCCAGTTAGACACACGGTGGGACTTACCCTCCGATTTTGTAGTCTCCTGTTCCTCCTTCCCATGCTCGGACATATTTGGGATTGGCCCACAGAGACACGGGGTTAAAGGTTCCACTGGAAAAATAAGGCCCCACAGGGCTCAGGATGACAAACAGGAGGGCTTTTCTGGGTTTCTTCACCCCAAGTGAAGGCTGCAAAGAGAGTCAAGGTACACAATACCTGAGGTTGAGATTTGAAGATTGTGGTTCAAAGCCAGCCCTGGCAGGGAAGTCTATAAGCTATGCCTCTCCAATGACCCACCAAGAAAAAGAAAAAGGAAGTGGAGCTGTGGTTCAAATGGTAGAGCGCCAGGCTTGTGTAAAAAAGCTAAGGGATAGTGTCCAGACCTGAGTTCAAGCTCCAGGACTGGCACTCACACACACACACACACACACACACACACACAAAGTATAATGTCATCTTTGTACCATCAGTAGATGATTTAGTTTGTTGTATTTCGTTCTATTGTTTTTTTATGCCCATCTGGGGGCTTGAACTCAGGCTATTATTATTATTATTATTATTATTATTATAATATTAGTCCTGGGACTTGATCTCAGGGCCTAAGCACTGTCCTTGGGCTTTCTCGAGGCTAGCACTGTACCACTTGAGCCACAGCACCACTTCCAACTTTTTTCTACATATGTGGTACCAAGGAATCGAACCCGGGTCTTCATGCATGCGAGTCAAGCACTCTACTACGAAGCCAAACTCCTAGCCCAAGTTATTATTATTTATATAATATTATATTTTAATAAACTCTGGTGATGAGTTGGGAAGCTTCTCCAAATAACTGCTAGACATAATACAATGAGCATCAAGTAAATGGTTTACTGGGTTCTCCACTTCTGGATAAAGCAATATATTTGTGTGCGTGTGTGTGTGTGTGTGTGTGTGTGCGTGTACACACATATATATATAATGTGTGTATATGTATATATTTGAAACAATGTATTTGTGTCTATATGCATATGCAATATATTTGTAAATAGAGTTATAGCATTTTCATTAACTATCATCTGAATACTTGGTGAACCATTTTAAAACTCACATATTTTGTGCAACCTGCATTATATTCAAAGTCATGAAGAGTCTTGGAAACGTTTTCTTGTGATAGATTTCACTTCGTTCTTGGCTCACGGCTGAATCCAGGGGTAGAGACAGTGGTGCCCAACCCCCACAGCAAAAAATAAAATAAAAATAACAAATTCCCCCTCACTCACTCTGTTCCCTATATCCTGATTTTAACTCAGGAACAGCCTTGCCTGTGTACCGCTAGGTGGCAGTGTCGAGTACACAAGTGGAAAACCAAAGGAATCTATTAAGCCCATTCCTATTTTTAAATAATTCTTAATACTATCTTTAGGCTTAAGCACTAGGCCAATTATAGGCTAGAATTTCTCAATGCTTAGTAAATCCAGGCTTAATCCTATTCCTCGTCCCTTGCAATCACTTGGGTTAACTGGGTTTCTATGAAATAAACTGTAAAGTCGCATGGCCACTGAAAACAGGAAATAAAGGAAGATAGGTACTGTTGCTCACGCCTGTAATTCCAGCCACCCAGGAGGCTGAGATCTGCTGTGGATTGCACTTTGACGCCAGACTAGGGCCACAAAGTCTCTGACACTCTGGAACTCCAGTGAACCACCAAAAAGTTGCAAGTGGAACTATGCCAGCCTTATGCAAAAACAAAACAAAAGCTAAGAGACAGTGCCCAGACTCTAAGTACAAGAAGCAAGACAATACTGAAAAAAAGAAAAGATGGAGGCTTGGAAGGTGGTTTCAAAGTAGATATATATAGCTAGATAATATATGAATTAAATAAAATATAAGTAAATATGTAAATAAACAGAACATATGTAAATATATACATCTTAATGTATATAAATCCATATAAAGAAAGAGAAAATATAAAAATAAACATAAGGAAATAAAATTAAAATACATAAAAGTAATAGGACTATTTTTATTTCACAGGCACCCCCAGACATTGCAGTAGGTCCATGGAAAAAGAACTGGGAATGGGAGAGACAGACAATTCACACTACCAGAGCCCCAAGGCCTCTTTCTTTCTGGGTCAATGAGGAATTCACTTCCAGGTCAGTGAAGAATTCAGAGAAAGAATGGCAGAAAAGAGTTCAGTGAGCTGAGAAAATTCCATTCTGGTTTAAAAACAAACAAACAAACAAAAAATAAAATATACTCCAAAACACCCCAGGGCCCAGAATCCTGGCAATGATTCTGTCTGACCCAATAATTGTGAATAATTGTGCCTGACCCAAGCCAATAGAAGGAAGAAAAAAAATAGTCATCTCAAATAATATTCCTGTGTGTGTGTGTGTGTGTGTGTGTGTGTGTGTGAACTCGGGGCCTTGAGCTCTTGCTTAGCTTATCTCACTCATACCCAACACGCTCACCTGAACCACAGCTTTTTTGTTGGTTCCCTGGAGATATGAGTTTCACAGACTTTTCTGCCGTGGGCTGGCTTTGAACCGTGATTCTCCTATCTCAGCCTCCTGAATGGCTAGGATAACAAGAATCACCAGCACCCTGCTTCTGTTGGTTTAAAATTTCAAATCTAAATCTTATTTTCTGTTATTCATTTATCCCTTTAATCACATCTTTTCATTTATTCAGGCCTTCATTCACTTAGTCATGCATTCATTCATTCATTGCCAGTAGCAGGATTCGAACTCTGTGCCCTCAGGGCCTAAGGCACTGTTTTCTTAGCTTCTTCTGCTTACGGCTGGTACTATACCCCTTGATCCAAGCCTCCTGTTTCACCTTTTTTTTTTTTGGTGGTTCACTGATTATAAGAGTCAAATGGACTTTTCTACAGCCCATTAAGCCACTTGAATAGCTGGGATTACAGGTGTGAGCTAAGAGCATTGGTGGGTACTAAACAAATCAAGCAGGAATAAAAAAAAACCATATATGATATACGTATGATATATATATATATCTCATGTACCTCAGTTCCAATCAATGTGGGACGGATGTAGAGGCTGGCCGAGGTAGAATTCGGTACCCATTCTTGATCTAACTTGACCAGCTGTAGAATGCACTCCAGTAATTCCTGTGGGTCAAACACCTGAAAGAAATAAAAAAAAAAACAACCCTGATACTGAAGGGGAGAAGATGAAAACTTCTGCCCTGACATCAGCCAGCACCCTGGAGACTTCTGTGTCATTTACAAGCAATAAGAAAACATCCTCAAGACGCCTTCTACCTTTCCAGATCGCAGCCCAAATGATCTTCAAATGCAAACTAACCCCAAACAGCTGGATGTCAGTGGCTCACATCTGTCAGGAGACTGAGGTCTGAGGATGGGGGCTCTGTTTTTATTCCTCACTTTATTCATGAAAGTAGTGGTGACGTGTCTGCCCTAATTATTCAGAAATGATGTAAGAAAGAAAATGGAGATTTACATACTGGCAAAGTTGACCTCACAGCAGATCGGAACATCCTCTCCATGTTCAAATGTGGCCGGAAAAGTCGAATCTTATTATCAACTCCCCGAAATGCTTTCAAGCCTTCAAATAACTGGAGAAAAAAGAGAAATAAATCTGAAGACATTAAGGAAGGGACTTTATTTTTGTGTCAGTGCCGAGCCTTGAACTTCTAAACCCCATGGCTGGAATAAAGGGAAGAGATGCATATTCCTGTAATCCTTGCGTTCATGAAGCTGAGATCTGGAGGACCAAGGTTGGAAGCCAGCTCAAGAAGCAAAGTCCAAGAGACTCTATCTCCAATTAACCAGCAAAAAGTTGGACTGGAGGAATGGCTCAGGTGGTTGAGCACCAGTTGCTGAGCTCCTCAGCTCAAGTCTAAGACTGGAACCAACCAACCAAACAAACAAACAAATAAATAGGAAGTGTTGGAACCAAAATATTATATATAGGCTACCACCCTACCCCCTGAGCCACAGCCCACTTGCCGTTTTCTAGAGGTTAGTTGGAGATAAGAGTCTCAGGTCCTTTTGTGCCTGGGCTGGCTTTGAACCTTGATCCTCAGATCTCAGCCTCCTGAGTAGCTAGGATTACAGGCGTGAGCTACCATGCCTGGTGTAAAAAAATATTTTTAAAAGAATTATCTATTGTGTTTATTTTATGGGTGTATAGAAAAGATTTAAAAAAAAGAGTAAGAAAAAGAAGGAAAAGGAAGGAGGGAGATAGGAAGGAAGAAAGGAAGAAGGAAGAGGAATGAAGGAAAGGAAAGAAGGAGGGAAGGATGGAAGGAAGGAAGGAAGAAAAGGGGAAGGGAGGGAAGAATACAAGGGAAAGAGGGAGAGAAAAGAAAAAGGAGAGGAAAAGAAAAGGAAAGAAAGAAGAGAAAAGAAAACAAGTGAAAAGCAAAGGGCATAAAAAAAGCAAAGAAGGGCCGGGAGTTTGGCCTAGTGGTTAAAGTGCTTGCCTAGCATGCATGAAGACCTGGGTTCGATTCCTTGGTACCACATACATAGAAATAAAGCCAGAAGTGGTGCTGAGGCTCAAGTGGTAGAG
The DNA here is from genome assembly GCF_031878675.1 of Megascapheus bottae. Lineage (NCBI taxonomy): Eukaryota > Metazoa > Chordata > Mammalia > Rodentia > Geomyidae > Megascapheus > Megascapheus bottae. The sequence goes on from NC_143543.1 coordinate 3,269,592, forward strand.
CTCTAGCCTTGAGAAAATCCAAGGACAGTGCTCAGGCCCTGAGCTCAAGCCCAGGACTGGCAAAAAAAGAAAAGAAAAGAAAAGAAAAGAAAAGAAAACAGGAAAGAGGAGGAGAGGAGGAAAAGGAAGCAGAAGAGATTGGGCTAATGGGGGGTAGTGGGTGGGAAAGGTCAGGGTTCAGCCTGGAGGTGGTCCTGAGACTTAGGGACCCCATTCACCCTGGGAAATCCCCCAAACCTCCATGTGTCCCTCCCCACCCCTGCCCCCCACACCCTTGCACCCCAAATCCACATCCCAGCCTGCATTTGGCTAACAAATAAATAAAAACAGGTCCCATGACCTCCCAGAATCTGGACCCTGCCATGAAGAATTGGGGTGCTGTCTCCACCTTGCTTACTGAAGACCTGAGTTGAATTTCTCTCTTCCGTCGTCTACTAACAATACAGGGGAGTTCATGGTTTTTTCTTCAGAAAAAAAATATTAATTTAAGAGTGGTTTTGCTTTGGGTTTTGCTTCCTCAGGCTGAGAATTGAGCCCAAGTCTATGTTCACTAAACTACATCTCAGCTCAGATCTTTTTTCCCTCCCTCCTTCCTTTCTTTTTTTTTTTTTTTTTGTATGCCAGTATTGGGGCTTGAAATCAACGTCTAGGTATTGTCCCCTGCTTTTTGCACTCAAGACTGGAGCTCTACCACTTGAACCACAGCCCCACTTTCAGCTTTTTGCTGTTTCATTGGAGATCAAGAGTCTCATGGACTTTTCTACCATGGTTGGCTTCGAACCTCCTCAGATTTCAGCCTCCCTAGTAGCTTGGAATTACAGGTGTGAGCCACTGGGGCATTGTTTATGAATGTTGATTTAAAATGTTCAGGGCTGGCAGTGTGGCTTAGTGGTCAAACACTTGCCTAGCATGCCCAAAGCCCTGGGTTCGATTCCTCAGTAGCACATACAACAGGAAAAAGCCGGGAGTGGAGCTGTGGCTCCAGTGGTAGAGTGCAAGCTTCTTTTGCTCAAGGACAGAGCCCAGGCCCTGAGTTCAAACCTCAGGACTACCAAAAAAAAAAAAAATATATATATATATATATATATAGTAATTTCAACACACACAGAGTTCTGGAATAAGCTGAGTCACAGGGTAACATTTTGCAAACATTTACACCAGCCATTGAGAAAGATGAGGAGGGCCCAGTGATTTGAACAAGGATTTCCTCAGGGTGAGTAAGCGTTCCTGAACCATCCACATGCAAGCACGCCCGTGTACACACACACACACACTTACTTGAATGGCGTAGTGCAGGGCAGAGGAAGCTGGATGCATGGAGAGGCTCTGGAAAGGCTTGATACAAGGAATGCCCCAGCCAGATTCTGCACACCACTCCACCACCAGCATGTGGTCTGTAAACTCAGACCCGAACACCAGGCACTCAGGGTCTGGCTTGTCCTTGAAACTTGTGGCTGGGGTGATGATGAGATCTTTAGCCTAGAGAAGGAGGAGGAGGAATGAAAAACTATATTTATATAGTACATACTGTATATTATCCATTCATATTAGATTTTGCATATTATATAGCTCATATATTACATATAGAAGGAATGTAGAAGGAACATTATAGAGAGAAGAAATTCAGAAGGAATATGTAATATGCATTGTTATATCTATATTATCTACATATCTTTATTACGTATTATCTATGTATCTATATTTTGTATTATAGATACCAAGTATTAGCTATTACACTTAGATATCATATATGTTTATTATATTTAATGTTTTATATAGTATACTATATACAATATAACATATATAGTATACTATATACATATATACACAATATATAAACAATATATATACATATATACAATATATATAATATATGTAGTATGCTATATACATAATATACTTAGTATACATAGTATACTATATATATAGTATATAGTATAGTATACCATATATTGTATACTATATACAATATAATATATACTATATTGCATATATTATTACATCTAATATATAAGGTACAATACAACAAATATCATACCCAATATATAATATATATGTGCATTAAAATGTATAATCTATATTTATAGAATATAGACATTCTAGAATATATTTATAGAGTACAGCTTATATATTATACTGTAATATTATACATTGTATATTATAATAGATCATGCATGTTGTATGCTATACTGTATATGACATATAATGCATACTTTTAAATATATGTAATATGATATATAAGTAGATATTTATATGTAAGTAGAGTGTTATGAGTTTGACGCACATCAAACAAGTAGAGCATTTCTCTCTCTCTCTCTCTCTATTTCTCTCTCTTTTATTTTTTTGCTAGTCCCAGGCCTTAAAGTCCGGGTCTGGGCACTGTTCCTTAACTTGTTTTGCTCAAGGCTGGCACTCTACCATTTGGGCCACAGCATCCCTTCTGGCTTTTTCTGTGCATGTGGTACTGAGAAATCGAACCCAGGGCTTCATGCATGCTAGGCAAGCTCTCTACCACTAAGCTACATTCCCAGCCCCTCCTTTTCTTTATCTTCTTCTTATTCATTTATCTCTTTTATTTGTTTTTTATTTTATTTTAGTTATTCTTAACTTTATTTTATCTTTCTATGCTGGTCCTGAAACTCAGGGCCTAGGTGCTGGCCCTGAATTTTTTTGTTCAAGGCGCTCTACCACTTGAACCACACAGCTTATTTCCAGCTTCTTCTGGCTCATTAGAGATCAGAGTCACATGGACTTTCCTGCTCAGGCTGGCTTTGAACCTGATCCGCAGATCTCCGCCTCCTGAGTAGCTGGGATAACCACAAGAATCCGACAATCATGTACTGTCTGCCTTTTCAGTAAAGAAGAAGGGAACCACAGCCTGACACAGTCAGCCAGAACGTATGTGACTGCACTCCATCCTTCCCACGAATTACTCATCACTCAGCCTCATTCTTTAGACTTGTGATGGATTTCTCGCGATTAGCCATAGCCCTGTATCACAACCAGTCTGGTGTGGTGACACACTCCTGTAATCCAGGCTGCTTGAGAGGTAAAAATTAGAGGATCATGAGCTTGAGGCCAGCCAAAGTAGAATCCGTGAGACTCTAGTCTCAAATATATAACATTAAGCCGGGCTCAGTAGCCCACGTCTGTAATCCCAGCTACTGAGGAGGCTCAGATCTGAGGGTCGCAGTTCAAAGCCAGCATGGGCACTAAAGACTCCTTATCTCCACTTAACCACCAGAAAATCAGAAGTGCACTGTGGCTCAAGGAATAGGACAGTAGCCTTGAGCCAAAGAGCTCAGAGACAACACCCAGCCCAGAGTTCAAGTCCCACAACTGATGGAAAAAAAAAATGGTAATAGGGCCAGAATGCTGAGATTTGAGGACTGCAGTTCAAAGCCAGCCTGGATCAAAAAACAACAACAACAACAAAAAAACCAATCCAAGTCTCTTATCTCCCATTAACCAGAGAAAAGCCAGAAGCAGAGGTGTGGTTCAAGTGGTAGCATGCCAGCCTTGAATAAAAAGCTAACAGGCAGCACAGAGGTCCTGAGTTCGAGACCCAGTACAGGTACACACACAGGAAGGTGGAGGGGAGGAGGCAATGAAAGAGGAGGAGGAAGAGAAGCAAAAGAAATCAAAGGCAGTTTAAGGAGAATTAAAATAGAAGAATCTGAAATATACAAGGAGAAAGTTCTTTTGAACTACACCATAATTTAATTTCAAAAAGATACATAAATCCTCCAAGAGAAAGAAAGTATTTAGCTCCACTTTTAGAAACTTACAGACGGAATCAATAGAAAATGAACCTTAAGATTACCAAATAGAAATCCTTCTTAATCTCATTTTGTTCAGGACCTCATCTCAGTAAGAAAGGCCAGTAGCCAAGAGCTTAGACTTTGTAGCTTAGCCCAGCAAATCTGCCCCTAGGGCTTAGGGAAAGCATTCCCTTTAGCCAGAAATAACACAAACAATTAGAATTCACCAACTTAAACAGTAGCTGTATTCCCGTGTGTGGGTTGTTGTTGATGTTTGCTTGTTTTAAAATGGCTTGGGGGGCCAGGAGTTTAAGTCACATGTAATCGTGACAAGTGACAATAATTCAAACAGGCAGAAAAGAAAATGCACAAATCGCCCCTGCAGAGGGGATGGAACACATGATAATAACCAGTTCTAAGGGGTGGAATACATCTTACAGTAGCATTTGTATAATGGTCAGAGTTCATTTGGAAAATTTGGTCTCATTTTCTGAGCACCAGCTTGTAAAATATGAGATTCTGTCAGATGGAAACACCCCCCCATCCCACCCCAAAATCAGACCCCCAAACCGTGTAAAGGCAAGACTTTCACGAGAAAGTGGGAAATGTTCAAGAGAAAGCAGTGGCAAAACTGCTTGCACAAGCAAAGCTCCTCACGCTTTATTCTTATGCTATTTTCACAGGGTCATTGACGGATATGCACAAACAGATTCCTTCTAGATATAAAGAACTCGTGGTAATGTTGGATATATGAGAAATGACGTTTTCTCTCCTGGAAGACGGGGACTTGACAATGTGTGACAGTTCTGTCTGTCTATCTGGCAATACAAGGCATCACTCTCTGTCTCTCTGTCTCTGTCTCTGTCTCTCTGGCAGTACAAGGCTTAAATTTAGGGACATCTCTGTCTCTGTGTGTCTGTGTGTCTGTGTGTCTCTGTGTGTGTGTGTCTCTCTCCGGCAGTACAAGGCTTAAATTTAGGGCATCTGTCTGTGTCTCTCTATGTCTGTCTGTCTGTCCTGTATGACCCGCAGTTTAAAAAAGAAAAAAAAAAAACCTCCCCTAGATCTCAACAAAACATTGAATTAATTTTCTCAATAGACTATCATACACAATGTGTGGCAAAACAAAACAAAACAAAAAAACAACTTACCTTAAAAGTCTCCACAGCCTCCTTGAAATCTCCTCCACTCTCGGAACATTTGTTGTTACAGTCCTAAAAAAATAACCATCTTTGTCATCATCATCATCATCATCATCATCATCATCATCATCATCATCATCATCAAGACTTAACCCTCCATGTAACAATCAGGAGGGTTTGCGGGGGTTTTAAGGCTGCTGAGAGACAAGTCATCTAGACGGGTGCCACCCTCAGGTGACAGAAGCAAGTGTGACATTGATCAAGGTTGCAGTGTGCTCAGGACCTGACTTCCCGAATGAAAACCCTTGGAATGGCTATTTAATAAAATCAAACACACACCCACACAAATTCTTAAGATGTATTGTATTCAAAAACCATATGGTGAATTGAAACTCCCTTTGTACAACTAATGGCAGCTTGATGAGTAGATAGATAGATAGATAGACACAGATAATAAATACATCCATACGTAGATGGCTAGATAGACAAGACAGATAGATCATCCATCCATCCATAGATAGATGGATAGGTAGACACAAGACAGATAGATACATAAATGGATGGCTAGACAGACAGGGAGATACATCATTCATACATACATACATACATGCATACATACATGGATGGACAGAAACATAAGATAGATGGATAGAAACAGAGAGACAGCACACAGATACACAGATACATAGGTGGATGGATAGACAGATACACCATACA